>NW_010973266.1:4054841-4055212 GCF_000737465.1 Haliaeetus leucocephalus
CCGCCGCGTCCGCGGCGGCCGTGGGACGCGGAGCAGGCGGCCGCGATCCGTTGTGTTGTGGCTTTTTTAAAAAAAAAAAAAAAAAAAATTAAATTTTTTTTTTTAATATTTTTACTCTTTTCCATTTTAATTTTTTTCATTATTAGTAGTTTCTTTCGGCTAAAGAACCGCACTCGCCCCCCTTCAATCACTTAGCAACTCTCCGGGCTTAACCCCGCCGTGCCGGGTGTCCGCAGGGCAGGGCGGTACACGGGCCGCGCTTCGCTCCTTCCCCCCCTAGAGCCTACACCCCAGACTTAATTTCTCCAATATTTATGTATTATCTTATCCCCCCCCCCTTCCCCGGTTTGAAAATTTTAAACCCTCCCCCG
>NW_010973266.1:4055498-4244647 GCF_000737465.1 Haliaeetus leucocephalus
ACTTTTCAGTTTGTTTAAGCACAGTGAAGAAAATAATGATAGACGAGATGCCTGGTGACAAAATGCTTTTGTTCCTGTTTCCATCAGTGCATAAGGGCGCCGACCTGCTTTAGCATTCTTTAAAGGTCTCTTTACCAAGGAAAATTGAAGACGGTCTCATTATAGGCGAGTGTGTTCAGAATACTATGAGGTATTTATGAATTCAGAGGCGATTGTTGAATCGCAGACATTTCAATTACGCATCCTGTAGTAAAAAAAAAAAAAAAAATTATTTGTGGCGATGTGTTCTGTAATCTGTTATTAACATAAAGCTGATTTGTGCTTGAGCTCCGGAGCTGGCCGAGGGAGTGGGTTCGTCCACGGGGCTCGAATCTTAAACAAAGATTTGTATTCTTCGCCTCACAAAACTTTCTGCTGCAGGGGCAGCCTGAAGTTCCTATAAAAGCGATTGTTCGGGAAACGTCAGCTATCGTCAGTATTTTTCTGGAAAATCTGGCGTTGTGAATGCAGGGCGGTATTTTTAGAAAGGAGCTTTTTATTTTTGGACGCGTTTGGGAAACCCACCTGTTAGTCATTAGCAGGGAGCGGGGACAGAGGTTCACTTTCATCGTTAGCGAACCTGGGTGCATCTGGGGGCTGCGGGCAGTTATTCCCTTCACCTGAGCTCTTCCACTCGTGGACAACCAAAGTATCATTCACTTTAAAAGTCATAACCCAGCATGTCTAAAACTGAAGAGAAGATAAGATAGTTTAGCCAGAGCAGTGAAAAGCTCCTGTGTTTTGAAATGCAGATTGCCTGAGTGTTTGACTTTTCATTTTTCCCCTAGAACTTCAGACCCAGATGCTTCCTCAGTCCAGAGTTCTATTGTCAACTTCATAGCCTACAAATTGGAGATGGTGTTTTCTTGTGGTCAGCTTCCCCTGGTTTTAAGGTAGTTTTCTTCCTGGCCCAGGCTGTTCGGGATTCCCGCGGTTTGGCCGGCCGGGGCGGCTCCGGACTGTGATGCCCCGCAGAGCTGCAGCCCCACAGCCCTGATTGCTGACAGCTCCCTCTTATCCCAACCTGCTTTTCGAGGGCAAAGTTGTTGCCCTTTTCCACTTTTGCTCTTCCTAGATGGAAAACGTTCAAAGGAATTTCCTCATAGCAAAAACTGTAGCACAGACTGTCATCTTTTAACGCTCTTGTTTCAGTACAGAGACTTGTCCAGTGATAATCTTCCTCGTATCAGGGAAAACATCAGCCTCAAAGTATGAGGTCGCAGGCACGAGGTGGAAGTAGCGTACTGAAATCTTTAGCCAGGAAAGTTGATTTATTCAACAGGCTGGCAGCAATTCAAATAAAACTTCTTCAATTCAGCTCACTCTGGTAAGAATAGGTACTTTAAGGAAAAAACTCCCCGAATTTGGGTTTGCCCAAGCTTTTGGAAAAGGTAGGTTAATTTTCACTGGTTTTTTGGTGCTGTTTACTAGCTGTGGGAATTGAAAGTGGCTTCGTGTTTAAGTGGAAGAAATGGAAAAGCTTCTCTAAACACAGCACTGGCAATTTGCAAGGGTTTTGTTAAAATCTGGTGGATGGATGATGCTGTCTTAAAAAATCTGATAGGTGTCATATTTACTCCTCACATCAGATCTAGCAAGTATTACTTTCTTTGCTTGATACTCCGGCTGTAGTAAGTTAAAGAAGTGGAGAGTGGAGCTGCTGGTAAAGAGCTTTTCAGACTGGGGTGATTACACCTGCCCTAGAAATTCGGGATTTTTCAGAGTACGGGGACCCTTTGCCCCCAGCAGTTTCCCTCCCGCCAGATCTGTTTGCAGCTTCCCCCTCCCTCAGTAAAATCACGCTTTTTTGTATGTTTGGTTATTCCGCAGAGCTTGAGAACAGCACCCTGAGCCAGTCTCCTAGCTCTTGGGGTTTGGATACAACAGAGAGTAAGGAAATGTGATATGGATCTTAGTAATTTTTATATTTGTTCTCCTGCTCCAATAGGAGTCACAATTTTGTCGTAAGAAGGATAAAGCCCTGAAATATCTTTTATTTCCTCGGCACAGCCCACTTAACTCTTAAAATGAAAATTATTCTTGCGCTAAGTATATTTAGATTATAGGCCCTTACCGGAGGAGTGGCATCAGGGCTCACAGGCGAGTGCAGGGGGGAGTGCGGGGTGGTTGTTGGGGTCCCCTCTTGCAGGGAACGCTGAAACTTTGGAGGGGAGGTTTTGGCACGTCACCGCTGGTTTCGCTCTTGACTGGGACAACACAAATGTTTTAGACAGGAATTGGCGTTTTCTCCACCGCTGTACGTGATGGTGAAAGATGCGATTCCAAAATGGACTTTGTCATGCCCACGTGCACCTGGGCCAACTGTCGTTCCTTCTCCCGTGTTCCCGTGGTTCGTTGTTTTGTTCCTTCTCCTTTGCCAGAGGAAGTAAAATAAAGATAAGTTTTAGGTGAAAGGATGAAAAATGCCGTGACTGTCCTTTGCCCCAGCGAGGGCACGCAGACCAAACCTTCTCATTATGCCGTGCATATCTTCTCCTTCTGCTCAGCCCCATCGTGGTGAGGAGTCTGGGATCTTTGGCATTTTACAGAGTACTAGGAAGGCCCCGGATTACATTTTCTCTGAAGTCAGTAGGAGTTTTTTGGTAACAGAGCACTGAAGAATCAGTTCTTATTTATTTAGTTCTACAATGACCAATGAAGCTTAATGAATGTGCACTCCTCTTTTGTGCACCCTGAACCCTAATGATTTCTTAAAAACCAGGAATTGTTTTCACAGGACTAAACATCGGGAGGTTTTGAATTATTTTTTGTTTCTCCTCTCTGAGGTGGTAATGCTGGCGGGATGTCGCATTTGGGAAACATGATGGTGAGATTGCAAAGAGAAAGGTGAAGACTTCTTGTTCGGAAAAGAGGTACTGGACTGTTAGGAAGCAGAAATCCCATTTTGTCACCTCTGTCTTCAAGGCAAGAGGGGCCTGAGTCCAAATTTGCTCCAATCTCACCTAGATTTCATGCCCTGTTTGAACTTTGTGGGTTGAGACTGCAAGAGAATCCCTGCTGCACTGGCTTTGGGGTTCGCTTTGGTCGGTTGGGTTTGTTGTACTTGGTCGGGTGAGGGGGGAGCATGGTGATGCTGTGTGGGAAGAGCTTGGTGGTCCTGCTGGCAAAGTTGGTGGTGGTTTTTTTGCTCTGTAATGATTTGTTAGTGCCTGTGTTATATTCTTTGTGGCTTCCATGGGATTATTAAAAAGAAATACAGCTGGAATAGTTGGAGGGGAAAAACGCCTGGTGGAACCAGAGTGGCCTGATCATTAGCACCGGCTTTGATGGACCCGTCAACCCCTCACGGAGGTAATCAGTGCTGCTGTGTGGCAAGGTTGCCCGCTTCTGGGATTTTTATGGTGCTTTTAGCCCATCCTGAAGGTCCAACCAGGAGCAGAGCCCTCTCCAGGGGGATGCTGGAGGCTTGTCCCTGCTCTGCGGTTTTGCAGGAGAGGACAGCCCCCGGGACGCCTTCACCTTTAAGGGTCCCCCTGCTCCACAGCTGACTGGAGCTGCGTGCGCTTGCATTACATGGTTATTTTTGATAATTCTGCCTTGTTTTTCAAATGCGTGGTCTTCTGGGTGGGTCACGGTAGGCGTCTTGATAGGCTTCCATAAAGTCCCATCTGTTCTGGGACTTTACTGTAAAATGCAAATAAAACCCAAGTTACTCAAATAAATCAGTAGTAGATTTTAATTATTAATGACTTGCTCCTCCGACCTTACCTGGCAGTAATTTCGTGTATACTTTAAGCCAATAAAAACCAGTGGCCCTGCTGAAAGTAACTGCCCTGCTTACTTCTGGGCTTCTGCCCATCCCTCCCGCCAGAAGTAAGCTTTACATGGTTAAACCAACCTGCTTAGTTGTTGAATTTTGGGCTCTGCTTCGCCCAGGCCCTCTCCCTAATCCCCACCAACAGTCCGAGCAGCGTGAGATTAGGAAGGACCTTTGCCACCACGGTGGCCAAATCAAGGTTGACCAAATCACACCCTTTTTCGGACCCAGGCGCAGAAAGCGCAGGGTACCTTGGTGGTGAGTTTTTTGCAGAGATGCTGGTAAGAACCTCGCTGAATTGATTTGTCACACGAGGACCACCGCAGTTGCTCCCGTGTACATTAACTTGTGTAGTGTTGTCAAATACTCAGCCACTATTTCTTTGCAACAACGCATACCAATTATTACTTAAATAGACCCCTGAAGCACAGTGCGGAGGGAGAATGTGTGGATTAGAGACATAATATTTACAAGGAGCCAAGTCTTTAATGAGACCAGGAATAATGCAGATGGATTCTCTGTTGCTAAATATAATAGATATGTAATGGATGCTGCCTATCATTTTTTTTTTAGCGACCCGTTCACTTTGGAAAAAGAGTAACTTCTGTGCTGCGGAGGTTGGCAAAGAATTGTAGGATATTCCAAAATTAGCCTGGCTTTTGGTTATTATTGTAATAACTCTAATGTATGGCTCTGCAAGGTATAAGCGACCCTGGCTGGGAGTATGGTTGAGCCCCTTTGAAATGCTGGTGGGCTTTGGGAAAAACGATGGGTGTACAAAGAGTGCAGGATCGGCCCCAAAAGAGGCAGAGGGAGGAGATAGAGATCCATTAGGTTCCACACAGCTGATGCACTGGTGGAACTGATAGCATCATCATTAGCACAGAAAATAAACAAAACCAACAATTAATCACACGGCTGGCTCCTGTGCAGGTGTCGCGCTGTGGGGTGCGATGAGCTTTGCAGGTCCTCAGCCTGCCTTTATGGATATTCCAGTTTATGTTTAGGGGAAGCCACCGTGTCACGGTCCCTCCCTTCTCAATAAACAATTCCCTTTTGGCCTCGCTTGCACTTGCCGGTGTGAGCACGGCGGCAGCGCCGTCATCGAGGGGCTCTCCCGGCTTTCCTGCATCTTTTCTGTTACAGCATCCCAGGCGTGCGTGCTGACATCCACTACGGTACCTGGCTGAGGCTCCCCCAGGGTGCGAGGTCTCCGTGAGCACCTCATTTCTCTGCGGATGATGTACTAGGAATGCTTTGGGCATAAGGAGCTTGTAGTTTATGTTCCAGATAAAGCTTTTAATTAAAAATTGGCCTTCTGCAGGCCCCTTTGAATAACTGTGTCTTGGCTTTCCTCGTCAACTCTCCTCCTTGGTTTTATCAGCGTACCCTTTAGTTTCATGACGATAAATGGGAGGTTGGGGGAATGTCCTTTGTTTGCGTTAGCCGGAGGGAAAACCCTGTAAATTCCCCTTTAAAAGTGTGCTAGGCCAAATATAAGAGATGGTAGTGGTACCTGTAGAGCTGTCATAAAGTGTCCACTTTTTAGTATCTTTATGCTGAAAACCACGTTTGGCATGAGAGGGGACGTTGGAAGAAATCAGCAATTTAGGTGAAGTAGTTAGGCTAAATACCAGACGTTACACTTAAAAGTTGAGAGACTTGAGCTTTGCTGTAATTAGTTGTGGATGAAATTAATTTCAATTCAATATACGGAAAAAACCCCCTTTCCATCAGCTTTCATGATTTTGCAGTTATCTAAAGTTTCATGATCCCGCAGGACAAGCTCGTGTAAGTTTTATATTTGCTACTTGTCTAAGCTAGTAGCTCTTTTTATACAAAATGGTATGGTGCAACATTCGAGCCTGGAGTTAGGGTATCCAGAAGTTCAGTACTGGAATACCTATGCTAACTTCAACCTTTACCCTTTGCTAATAACAGCAGAGTTTCTCAGAAGAAATACCTATTCTAGCTATTCTCCATTCCTAGAAGGAAACAAAATTTTTTAATATGCTGTAATATTATTCCTGGGTGAAGCACCAGGTTGCCCGTGTGGCTGGTAGCCCCGTGGCCAGGGTCAGGCAGGGCTGTGGTGTGCCGCGAGCGCAGCCGCGTCAGGGCATCCAAAGCAGCAGTGCCTGTTGCTTTTTCAGGCAACTCTGTATTATTCTGACATATTTTTCCCATCTGTAAAGTTTGAGGAGCAGAAAGCGTAGATCTGTATCTCTCTCTCTGGACAGCAAAAGCTGTGAGCATTAGAAAGAAGCAGCACAGAGCGATTTGGGGAGACAAAGTGCAATTTTAGTTTTGTCTAGCCAAAAGTTCAACATATTTCTTGCATTTGTGCTTTCTTGGAGGTGACCCAACTTCACTAAGTACTAGTTCCAGCCTTGCTTGGAGTATGAAATCTCACTCACATTTAGCCCCAGGCAGTCAGGTTGCGGCCAGTGACTTTTGTTGCGCTTGTTTCTGAAAAAATTTTAGTTGACTGATGTATCAGAAGGAAGAATCTGGCCAAGCGGGTCTCTGCTTGCCTGCTTTACCTTCAGCCATCACCCTTCCAGCCCAGGCTGCTTAAGGTGCTGGGAGCTGAAATGGGATGCACAGCCCTTACGATACGGTTAACGTTGAACAGCCGAGTGCCTGAGAGGGGAATTGATAGCGGAGAGTAGAAATCAAAGCTTGAGGAGAGAGGCAAAGGGATGCAGACAGAAGCTGCGGCTGGTAGTGATGAGAACAACCAACGGTTTCTGTAAAGTATTAGAAATAAAACTAAGTTACTAGGTGACGTTAATAGAAAAGACAAAAATATTACACTTTGGGGGGGCAGAAAAAGTAATGGCATGTTTAGACCCCCGTTGTGATTGTGGTAGACGTGAATGTTAAACAGCCACTGCTTTAGTCAGACCTTTGTACGTCAGCCCTGGTGTCTCTCATTGAAGAGGTTTACGGAGTAAACTGAGCCAGTAATGCGTATTTTTTACTAAGTCTTGAAATACTGGAGTATTCCCTGCGAACCATAGCAATGCTTATGTTGTATTATTATAGGAAAGCTGTAAGCGGGCCAGGCTGAGTAACACAGACCTGTCAGCTTGACGTGAGTCCTGGGCAAACGATGCGAGTCGGTGGTAGGGGACTTGTTTAATGAAGGAGGGAAGGATGGTGATGCATTCAGTCTCCATCAGCCTGAGTTTAGGGGCAGCACATCCTGTCAAACTAATTTTTCTTTTTTTCATTTAGAAAGCTCATTGATGGGATTGGTAAAGGTAGCTGCGGGGATTTTAAAATTCAGCAAGAAATGCAGCTTGGTACAGCACCGCTGTTGTGGCTGGGGATGTGCAGAAGAGTGACTGGCGGAGACCCAGCAGACTGTCAGCTCCCAAAATACAGTTGTAAAATCAGAAGTAATTTCCAAACATCCGTTTCTAGCAGCCTCTCTGAGCGCTCGGTTTTGTCCTTACGCTGCCTAACGTGTTTGTGAGCAACCCGTGATAAGGCAGAGAGTCACCGTTGCTAAAGCTTGAAATGTCACTAAGATTGGCAGAGTGGTAAATAATGAAAAGGAATGACCGCTGGTAAAAGCAATTTGTACTGCTTGGATACAAGCAGGTAATATTTCTCAGGTGGCCAACTGTAAATTTCTCTATCTAAGAGAAACAATCGCAGGCCGTACCTCCAGGATGCTGTCTGGAGAAATCACTTCTTTATGGAGGAGTGAGGAGTCACGAGCGAGCGCTGCCAGTATGATATTATGGCCAAAGGTCTTGCGTGCTCCTTGCCTGTGCTGGCAGGTACCTGCCGGGCTGGAGGAGGGATGTGGCAGCCACCGTGTCCCTGGTGCCTGTCGAGGAGGGTCTGGGGAGGGCTGCCGAAATGCCGAAGGAGTCGGGAAGGGATGCAGGGGTAGGGTCCAGGGCCTCCGTCCGCTTGACTTATCTGGGAGAGTGTCGGAAGGTAAATTGGTTAAGGCAGTTAGTGTTGTCATGGGGAAAATAAATTGAATAATAAAGAGCTCTTGGGTCTAGCTGGTAGAGTTTTAACAAGGCCCGATAGCTGGAAGGTGAAGCCAGGGAAAGGCGAGAGCTAAGGTCCATGGTTTCGGCACCGTTGACGGTGGAGGAGGCTGCTGAAGGTGCTGGTGGTTTCTCCACCTTTGGAAACACCAAATTCAGGGATGTTTGTTCATTGGAGTGAACAATGCTCAAGCAGGGATTAATTCAGGTAAGTTAGCGTGGAGTGTATCAGCTGGAAAATCACAGTGGTCTCTTCTGACCTCAAAATCCAGGAAAGCCCGTCGTTTAAATGAGAGCGTCCAGATGTTTGCAGATCCCAAGCACCAGCATTGCGGGTTTTCTTCAACAGGATGACTTGCAGAGACGAGACCTGTATCTGCAGGTGGAGATTGCGGGATGTGACCTTTAGTGCTCAGGAAAGAGCATAGGTTTTAAGTTTTCCCACCATTTCCCTGAAAAATTCCTTGTATCCATTGCACATCAACACCGGGTACTTAGCACTAGGTAAGAAGCTAGTAGGGACCACGTTAGCCTGTATTATGGCTAATGCCTGGGTCAGATGCAAATAAGTTTAGGTGGAGGAAGGAAATGAGGGAGGATTACTTTTTTTGATAGTTGTGTGCTTTATCTAATTGCGCAGTATTTATTCAAACTCCGAGTCAGCTCTTGGTGGCCACGGGACATCAGAAGTCGCTCCAGCCCTGGTGGGAAGCTTTTGAGCAGAAGAATACAGACAGGAGTGCAAACTGATCAAAACAGGTCAAACCCAGATTTAAAAATTAATTATACGTTGCTTGTGTCGCTGTTGGAACCAAACCGATGCATTTGTGTGCAATTTGTTTTTATTTTGAAGTGAGAATGTACAGCTGGATGTTTGCAGATTTACTCTGCTTTTAGGTGAGTTTTCATATTGGTCTGTCCATCTCATCCATCATTCATGGATGAGGTTTGTGGGGTCGCCGGGCTCTGGTCCGTGTTGTGCTTTAGTATGTATAGAGATATATATATATACACACACACACACACACAGAGGTACATATCTGCTGGGTTTACACTGGCTTTTTAGGTCTAGAAGTTGAATATGTTAAAAGCCTAGTTGCAAAGAAAACAGGGAGCGCATGAAAACATTAGGCAGCACGTGGCAACATTTAATGGTTTATTTGGCCACTCGAGGTCTCTGTGTGCTGGCTGACCTCTGGGAGCGAAACCGGAGCAAAATGGGAATTTTTTGGTGCAGTTAAAAGCAGGATAGTAAGATGGACTCACATGGTGACACAGCTTGGGCTAATGCTGTGAATTAAGGACATCTAGATGTTTGGCTTTGTATGATTTAGCTTAAACAAACAAACATCGCATTAATCTCATTACTCAAGCAAATGAAATAAACCTTTAAGGCACTTAAAACATGCTGATAATAGTTACCAGTCAGACCACCGAGACCCATTTCCAGACAGCATGTCTGCTCCCGTGTGTAACGTTACTCACGTGTGTAAATGCTCGCAGAATGGGGAATTACACCAGGGGTGGCAGTGGGGCTGGCGTGGCTGGATGTCAATTTAGTGGGAATTGCGGATGCAACGGGAATTGCACTGGCATGGCTGGGGAGAGCCAGGGGCACAAAGGGCGAGAGTGTTTTTGCTGCTGAGTACCGGGCACTGTTCACCGTGTTGGGACTAGCATTGCTTCTTCATCCTTCCGCTATAAAAGATGCGACTGCAAAGGTCCTTGTGGGGAATGTAATAAAACCCCCTAAATTTGTCATTAAAAGCGATATATTCCTATGTACCATGTCCTTACATCGCTCTGGTAGTGTAATGGATGTGACAAACCTAAGCCTGGAGACGTTGGTAATTTTTTTAGCGTCCTGCGCATTGCACTTTCATTAGAGGAAAACATAAGAATTTTATTAACTTCAATGCGTTAGGCTAGCCCAGGAATTTTCTGTTGTCTTTAAGTTGCATTTGTTTGGGCTTCGGTTAGGCAGAGAAATGACTGAGTGACGTGTCATGTTTATAAAATCAAGAGTACCTAGCTATTTTCATACAGATCTCTTAATAGAGATTAAACACAAAATAAAGCAGAATCCATCAACAGTGATATTCCCATAAGCAATATTGTAACTTGTATGCAGCGTAATTATATTTTGTACACTTGCCAATTAAGCAGTTATGCTTTGGAGAAAAATTACTTTCAAGAGATGGAAGAAAAGTATCGCAGTAAATCAAATAAAATATACATGTGTTAGAGGGTTTTGTGTATGTAGCTGAAATTTTAAAATTTCCTGCTGTCTTCAGGTTGCAGTACGCGTAACGGTGCTCTGTGTCCTGTAGCTTTTTGAGGACTGGAAAATAGCAAATAGGAAAAAAAGGCATAAAAAATGTGTTGTTTCCTGGGATAGCTGTGTGCCACGTGAAGCCGAGATGCTCAGGCAGTCCCGCTCTCTGTCCTCATCCTGCTGAGCTTCTGCCCGGTCACCCTGCCCCACGCGCTGCCCCATGGCAGGAGAAGGTGGCGGCACCCCCAGGTCGGGTCCGTGGACCCCCGAAGTGCCGGCCGCCCTGCGGCTCACAGCCGCTGCAGCGGTCTCCCCTGCTTCCCTGGTACGTCTCGTCTTTCCCTGTTTTGTTGGCCGGTGCGTTGGAAAAGGGCACTCGGAAACGCACACGTCGGGCGCAGGCTGGTTTTATTCTGTTCTCAAATAGTTTTGCTCTTGCCGCTCTCGGGGCAGTCGTCTTTTCGTTCCCTAGCCCGTGATGGCGTGGAACTGCGCTGAGCCTTATTTGTGATTAAAAGCTCACAAACTAACTCTCTTCCAACAATTCATGACTTTCTCTTCTTCACTTCTATTGACAGTAATGTCACCCGCAGCATGAGGAGTGTGAGATGTCTGCATGTAGTTAACAAATTAATGTTTGCCTGTAATTTCAGTGACCATCCTTTGGTACCTTGGCTACCTTCAGTGGTTAGACCTGCTTTGAGGAGTTGTGCAGAGCAGTCACTGAAGTTGTCGTTTTCTTATACCTAAGGGAAGCCAGTCTTACTTTCCTCTAGGTGTAGGCGTCTGTACCTGCCGACGCTGTGTTGGGTGAGAGATGCTCTGTTCATGTGCCACCAGCCAAGAAGACCTGAATGCCTGAAATAACTTGCATGGAAGTGTACCCGGAAACGTCAGGTTTCCAGTGCGTGGCTAGGCTGGGCTGCCTGGGAATTACAGGGAACTCGGTAAAGTCATGAAGAAGTTACCAAGGTACTGTTATTTGCTGAACAGGCACAGTATCAGTTCAGTATCTGGTTAATTCTCTTTCCTGATGTAAACTCAGTGCTGGGTGAGTGTTAGGGAGTTTAAGTGGCTGGTAGAAGTGATAGGAGATTTTTTTATTACACTATGAGGTCTCTATTTGAGGATTTCAAAACATTTTGCGGAGCATAGGTGGGTTAAATGAGCTGGCCAAGCCCATGCTGGGTGTCTGGAAGGAGGAGAGGGGAGCCCTGTGGCTCTTGCTCCCCATCAGCTGTGGGAGCCTCTGCTCATACAAAATCTCTTCTGTTTTTTTTCCTCTAAATCACTAAATGTATGTTTTCATCAGTAACTCACAGCGCTCCTTTAAAAATCACTTTCTATCATACAGAATTAGGAATATCTCACTTCAAATGTGTCAAACAAATACACTGAAGTGAAAAAACAACCCTGAGAAAACTCCAGATAAGGTCCGCTGGGAGGAAAGTGCTGCAGAAGACTTTTCCTCGTGTCGTGGCCGCTGGCCTGGCGGCCGTCCCTGCCTCGCCGTAAGCCGAGGGACGTGTCTGGCGCTGGGACCTGCCTTCCCCCCTGCCTCCCCGCACCAGCTGGAGCTTGGGTTCGGAAGCGGTGTTTCCTCAAGTCGTAGCGTGTGTGTGTTGTGTCAGGGAGACAATTCATTTAATGAATTGATGGTGGTCCTCGTTGAAGGATACATCAGCGTTTTCAGAATAATGCCCTTTTATTTTAAGGGTTTAAGCAGCCCACAGCGTAGTCTCCTGTGACGTGCATCTTCCCTCAAACCAGCTAATTTTTTTTAAAAAAAGCTTTCAGATAGTTCTGACGTCCTTTCCTGAACTCTCTAATATAAAAACAGTCCTGTAAATCAGATTAAGAAGGAATCCAAGCTAACCAGGTGTTTGCTTTGGAGATGTGGCTGCATTTGTGAGGCACAGGACTGGCAAGGGACGGCACTGCTGGAGCCGTGTAAGCGAGGCTCCATTCGACACACTGGGCTTATGCACCTGCAGCCTTTGAAATAAAATATTTGTTGTCTAAAATGCTAGTGTTTTAAATGTTAACGTCTGAGTGTGCCTGGCACGGTTTACTGTTTCAGTGGTACAAATCTGCACGCTTTCAAAGCCTTACAGAAGGTGTTTGCATGTAAAAGCTTGTGATGAGAGTTTAGTTTGAAGATGACAAAATAAAACAGTAAAATAAAAAAACTTCAAATAAGTGTGATGTAGAATAAGGTCACCGGCTGCCCTCTGTCTCTATTTTCATGGACCCCAGCTTGCGGCATCACCTTCCCGTGCGCAGTGTGCCAGCTTCTGCCTTTCCCAGCTGCGCTCTGGGGAGGATGAGGATGCTCTTGGGCAGGTTACCACTCGCCTGCTGCCATTCCATGCCCGGTCTCCGCTGCATTTCCATGCCCGGTCTCTGGGGCCGGCAGCGAATCTCTTACCTTTTTGCTTCTGACACCGTCCCTTTGCTGTGCTGCGCAGTACGAAGTGCTGGATGCAAATTGATGACTGCAGGGGTGTTTTTTTTCCCCTCAAGTCCTGTGCGTTTGGTTCCTCAGGAGGCTGGCAGCCAAAGCAAATTTATTTCTGTCAGTTTATTTTTAGCCTGATGCTTCTGGCCCCACTCTTGACGCTGGCCGCCGCTTTGGAATCCGATGGTGTGGAGCGGTGTAACACGGCGAGTCCACGTCTGTGTGTGGGTTCATTTCTCCAGGGCATTTATCTTGCCTGTCCCCGACGTGCCCACGTCGGTGGCTGTGACCGCTGAGCTCCATCCTTGCACGCAGCAAGCAGGCCGGGTTTGGAAATGCTGAGGGTTAATTACGGGATACAAGCAGCAAATTTTGTGGAGGGTAAAATAAACGTTCACCCCACGTGTCCTGTGTGGATGCATTTTGCAAAGTCTTTCTTGCCTTTTTTATGGACTTTGTCACAGATTAATTCCTGGCTTTATTTATAACTGCATTGCTTGCAGCAAGTTTGGGGGAATTGTCCCAGTATTAAAATTACCTTTTTTTGAGGTCATGCACTTCATTGCCTTGAAAACCATACCATAATCCTACTAACATAAGTGAGTCTAAATTGGATTTGGCATCACTTTTTTCCACCAACCTAGCACTAGCGTGCCTTCCGCTCAAGATGCAGGACTTTGGTCAAGTTGAAGAGTTTCCTTGTCGCACCTTGGGTTTATCAGTGCCTCATAACCTTTCCTCCTCTCCCACCCACCAGCCCGAGCCTCTCTGCTCATTTTAATTTGAGAAGAAATAAGCCAAGTTATGCTTTGAGTAGAAGGAGATTATTATCACAATGGAATAATTACATTTTGGTACTTGATTTGATTTGTTAGCTGGAAGATTAGTCTGAAAGCAGAGAAGAAAATGAATGCATTGTTGACTGCAGGAAGTTATTTATGAGTTTTTACTTATGTTTAAAGGAATTCCCCCTGTGACTTAAGTAGCAGTGCGATTTATGGCCTTTCACGTTGGATAGCTGAATAAATAAATAGAATAAAGACAGGAAGAATAAAAAGAAATGGTACCAGGTTTTGTGGGTGTAAAGTTTCTGTTGTGGAATGCAGGAAGTGATGGCTTTCAAAAACCCAACCAGACGGATCAACAAAAATAATGCATGCGTTGCATCGGAAAAAAGAACATGATCCCAGTGTGTTTTGCATTAATTATGTTATGGCAGGAGAAATGCTTACATACTCACACGCTCTGTATGGGGTTTGTGTTATGTTTCTATAATTTTTCCGTGACTGTCTTCATGTAAGATTCCTTCCATGGCTGCTTCTCCTATTTCTGCTTCCACAAATCAAGCAAATAGCATGATCCAGGAGGGAGAAATGGTGTCCCTGCTGGACATCTAACGCTGGGAGCTGCTGGTGCTATTTAGTGTGGTGGCACCATGGCAGATGGAGACAGAGGAGGTGGAGGAGGACGTCGGCCCGCTGGACATGGGTTAAGAAACACTCGAGAAGTGAAGGGGCTATGTGGAGGTGGGCACAGGTTTGGACAGGACTGCCTCCTGCAGAGGGGACTCTGCAGCCATCATTGGAAAGCTCATGTGGGGAAACTTAACTGAGAAGCCCATCTGAGTGGAGTTAGCGTGTCTTCTGCTGCTGTCCTAGAGGATGTGAGGTTGGCATGGCCCTTCTTGCGGGCTGGCCTCCTGAGGATGTGTCCGTGTGCCTGGGTTGCTCACGCGACAGAGCAGAGTCGCTAAATACCTGTCTTCCAGAAGCAGGCTCTTAGCACCAGACACGTGTTATCACTTGACTATTCAATCTTGTCACTCCATACTTGGCATTTCCACATCGTGTCCTGGGTCAGCAGGGTGCAGTAAAGTGGAAATAAAGGCAAACCTCCTGCTCTGGCTCTGGAAAACGTCGTTGGACGAGTGCACTGATTCTGTCAGAGGAAATCAGGGATGCTCCTGCGCCTCGGAGCGTCGACGGGGGCCAGGCTCCGCTCTCTGCCTCGCTGCTGTAGTGATGCTGATTTACACCAGCTGGTGATGTGGTCCAAAACCGTATTTCAGAGTAGCTCAGACATGGATCAGACTCGCTGCGCGTTCGGGAAGCCTGTCGGGCAGATTTCCTACCTTTTCCAGGTGGCATGTCCTCGTGTTGGCAGTGGCTGGGAAAAAAATGCCAGCCAGAAAGCAGCCCACTGATGTCTCCCAAGGCTTCATTTAATGAGTATAACCTTTGGGGTTTGAAGGTATTCTTCTCAGGGGAGGCGCCTGCTTGAAATACTGCATATACAGTGTTTGGTGGTTGGTTCCTTCACTCTTTCTTTGGAAAGGCAGAAGGGGAAAGGAGTCCTGCCTGAAGTCCAGACCACTCGTTTCTGTGGACAAAACCTGTAAGAAGACCTTACAGAGTCTTGAAAGTACTGTGGACTGACTGAAGTTGATATAAACATTAGGAAAGCTTAACTCTTGTGCTCCCCAGCACTGCAGACCAAAGGGATTGGTGGGACTGGATTCCACAAATCAGTGAGGATGGAAACAACCAAAGCTAAGATGGTCCCATTTACATCTCAGGTGTTTGGTTGCTCCTGCATTTGTGTACTACCATGTATAAAAGCAACTGGGTAAGTAGAAAAGCAGAGGCAAAACACAAATTCCTTGCTATACCCACACTGCAGAAGAGTCTTGGTCAAGAAGCGCTTTCCAGGTGCAAGAAATGGGAATAACGCCGCCCCTGCTAGCAAAAAGATTCATTGTCTTTGTAGGAACTGGAAAAATGATCTGGATCTTGGACAGGGTAGATAAGATTCTGTGCTGTCAGGTGCTGAATGCCCTCACCTTGGAAGATGTTGCTTGCCATGTCTTTCAAGAGGCTGTATAAAGAAATGAGCTTTCATGTGCGGTGTTGAGTTTATCTGGGTGCATGTGGTGTGGTGGATGTCAGGCAGGATCTCCTCCGCTGGCCCAGCTGGCGTGAGTTATATAGAAGATGTAATTTGGGGGAGCGACAGGAGGAGCTCGGAGGGGTGGAATGATGACTTACTTTGCATACTTGACAAACCCATCAAAAGTGATGTGCTTGATTGTGGCTGTATTAAATTTTCACTGGTTTTACTTAAATGACGTTTGTGACACTGATCATCAGTGTCGTATCAGCAGAAGGTATTGGTAGATCCATAAAATGTAGAGTAGCTGGTCACAGAGGATATTTGTCATTCCCAAGAGGGTCTTTGGGAACCCCCAGAAATCTTGGAAGCCCTTTGCAATGGGTAGTAGAGGGAAGGGCAGGGTACTGGGGGCAATTGCTTGGTTGCCCCTCGCAAGCTGAACCCACCAGCGTGTATTTTCCGTGGTGAACGGACACGTACTTAAATGATCACCTTGGAGAGAGCATTGCTTGTCATGGGCAAGGGTGGGAGGTTGGATGTTGAAGCTCAATGCAAAGTTCCTCTCCATCCTTAACTACATTAAATTCCTTTATGGCATGATGATGAATGTCATGCATGAATCCTCCAAGAAAATGCTGATTGTGGTCCTGGCTATTTTCGGGCAAGCTTGCTTTGGACACCTTCTGCGGTGTGATCAGCGCAGAGTGCTGCCAGCGGGCTGCCTTGTGTCCCCATTGCCTGGCACTGACATGCTTTCTGCAGTACTAAAAGTCCCTTTAGTAATTTTCTGATTCTTAAATACTGAGTGTAAGCTTTAAGTAGGCCAGAGTTGTGGTGGTGATTGTGATTTATGTTATGATGGCCGTGCTGTAATTTGCTGTGTTATGCACCAGAAAGTTGAGAGCATTAGGATAAAGTCTTTCAATAACGTGCAACAAATTCTCATCATCAAGGAGTAACTGTTGTAAACGTTGTGTTGAGTAATTATAGAGTACAAGGAAGATTTGATACAGGAATTGTGGCTTAATCTCCTGCACTTCATTACATTTTCCCTGTGGTGGTAGCAAGAAATGGGAGGTGTATTTTATTTTCCAATTTGAGTATGCTTGCTCAGGATGGCCTTGCTCTTAATGTTGCTTCACGGGGGAGAATTTACAGTGGGGATTTCCATTTGTGCTAATGAGGGCTATGCCCATGCACTTCACTGGCCTGGTGGCAGAGGAGGAGAAATAATAATTAAATTCTTTGTCTTCTAAAAAAATAAAATGACCCCAAAACATCCAGTGTGTCGGTGGGAAGTGAGTGAGAACAGGATCTACCATTGTTGCTGCTCTTGACTGTTTACTGGTAGCTGAGAGGGTTTTCCTCTGTCCCCGTTCTCTGTTCCTTAAAAGAAAAGGGAAAGGGAAAAAAAATCCAGAAATGCATTCTAATTGGGGAGAATAATGAATAATCTAAGGATAGATATTGTGATTATGAAGAAAACCATACAGGTTGCTAGCATAAAGTTGTCTGAAATGAGTTGCAGTAGGTTTTCTTTATGCTTATGATTAATGCACTCTTCCATTTAAAGCCATTAGGTATAGTGCTGCACTTGATTTAAAGTAAGTGCAGTTAATATTTTTGGTTATAAATTTCAGGCATGCTGGTAAGAAATCATCAAAAAGTACATTTCTTCATGTAAAGCAACCACAAATTCATGCTAGCCCCTGTACAAAACAAGAGGCAGGTTCTTCTCCGGCAGCTGGATTTTGCTGGTTGGGAAGGGCTGGTTGTGTGTTGGGGAATTACAGCGAGGCCAGCGTTAATAGGAGCTGTTGTGACACATCTTTTGTAGGGGAGTCTATCGAAAGGGAGTGAGGAAAGGGCTATACTTAATCAGTATAAATGTCAGTAGCATATTTTAATAAATTCTTGATTTTGCTTGGACTGTTTGCAATTGCATATTTAAAAGGAATCTGCCATCCCCTTTCGAAGGTATGTGACATTTAAAAGATCTGTAAAGAAGATTGGTTTGACAGCTTCAAATTACATTTGAGAGAGTTTTTTCCTTTCAAAACAGAAAATGAATACTTCCTATTCTAAATGTCACTGCAAAGACATAAACATGTTTAATCAAATTATATATTTAATTTATGTAAAATGTAATTTTTTATTCATGCAAGAGACTCACTTGTTACATTTTTACCATCTCCAAAGCTTCGCAAA
Organism: Haliaeetus leucocephalus; assembly: GCF_000737465.1. Taxonomy (NCBI): domain Eukaryota; kingdom Metazoa; phylum Chordata; class Aves; order Accipitriformes; family Accipitridae; genus Haliaeetus; species Haliaeetus leucocephalus. The sequence goes on from NW_010973266.1 coordinate 4,073,159, forward strand.
GTTGGTGAACTGCTGAATCTCTCGAATAAATCACTGCTCAACAATTTTTCCGATTCTTCCAAAACAGCCATTGGCTTATTGTTGAATCTCCCCGCTTCCAGGTATTTGTGTTTCGCCTCAGGCTGCCATGCTGCTCTCATCAGCAGAGCCGAGGAGTTGGCCGGGTCTTGCCGAGATGAAGGGTGCAACTCCCACGGAGGAGCTGGGGTGGTTGGGAGGTGGTGGAGGGCTTGTGGCACCGTGGTTGCACACCAAGCTTGTTGCTCATCTGCATCATCGCAGAGGGTGAGCGCTGTTGACCATCAGCTTGTATCCTCTTGGGCGGTCATTTTGTGGTGAACCCGTCAAAGTGATGAAGCTGCTGGGCCAAAACCGTAAAACCTCTCCTAGGGGAGAGGAAAAGTGGTTGGATTTGGTGCTCTGGACTCCAGCTTTCATGGCGTGTGCATCAAGGGCAGATATCTGAAACAGCCCAGCAGGTCTCCAGAAAATAAGGAGCTTTGGCTCCTGGCAGGGTTGTCAGCCTTTCTATGCTGCTGTGCACAAGCTTGCCGGAGCAGCTACCTGCTCGTCTCTGCCTCCGGCAGCAAAACCTCACGGGCTGGAGCCGCAGGCAGCCGAGCCAGCAGTCCAGCACTGACTGCCTTTGAGGATGGGCTGTTTTTCAAGAAAGGAGATTGAGCAGTAATCCCGGGTGAGTCCTGAGAGCAAAAGCCTGCTTTAAGCGGACTTGTGTCATCAGGTGGTGTCACCCAGCTCAAGATGGATGGGCGTCTAGGGGCTTGGGCTTTCTTGCTAAGAGTGGAAGCAATGGAAGAGGAATCAACATCAAAAAAGCAAAACCAGGGAATTCAGATATTTCACCTTGTTTCTATTTCGATGTCTGCAAACTTCATGTATTTGCTGAGCAAATACAGATGCTAAACTCATGCTTGTCCCAGAAAAGGTCAGAACTGTTAGGTCATACCTACCCAGGGACGAATATAGTAGGGCTCGGCAAACCTTTGACCATGACCTGTTGTCTTGCATCCGTGTTTCAGGATGACCAGGCAGACTGTGGGTTAGCTCCGGCAGACTGGAGGATGTTGTGCAGGTTCTAAAAGCCAAGAAGCAGCAGTCGTGTTACTGGAAGCCTCCTCTGAAGGAGGGGAGAGCAGGACCTGCAGGCACCTCTACTGAGTCCTGGCCTGACAGTGGAGCATCTTGTTCAGGTGCTGGCCTTGGAGAAGTGCGTTGGTTTCGAAAACTCTAGTGATACCTTCCTTTTCCGTTTTTTAATCTCATCAATAACTACATTTAGTCATTCTGGTTTAAGTGCTCACTGATCGGGGAAAAGTTATGGCACCGGAGTTAATTGCAATTAACCACCACTGCCGGGCAGACCCTGGTTGAGGGCAGACCCAAACTACCAGGAACTTGAAGGCTTGGGATACATCAGAAGGCATAGCTTGACCGTTTATTTGCTAGACAGAGGTAGCCTCAGTCTTTCAGAGAAGACAGGCATGCACAGCAAGGGCAGAGCAAGCAGAGTCAGCATGAATGCTGGAGAACAAAACTCAAAAACCTGGCGGTCCTCAGGTAAATCCATCCTCTAGCAGAAAAAAGTGTCAGAAGTCTTTCATCTAAGGTAGGTCATGTTCTCACAGTCTTCTAAAACTTCTCTGTCCTCTTCATGTTCCCAGCGGGTATATTTGTGTGTATTTATTCATGTAGAAGATGGCCAAGCCAAAGGAACTTAAAGGGGGATGTTGCATGCAAAGACCCCCATCCTGGAGCAGTCCTGGAGAGTGCTCCATGTAGACGTGGTGACTGTGGCAGCAATGACCATCAGGCCACCCTTGAAGAGGAAGACTTTCTTGGATAAACCCAAAGATCTGGAAGAGTTTGGGTCTTTCAGCTCTTTTTTGCTAACAGCAAAGAGGGGTTGAGTGAATGAAGTAATATTGACAAAGCTATAATTTAGGTAATTAGCCAGCTGTCGTGTATTGAAAAGGACAGGGAATATTTCTTCCCTGGTTTGCAGTTTCCTTACAAGGGAAAATGTATCCAACTGAAGATACATAGGAACTTGCAGTTTGCAGGTAGCTAAAGATACTGGATTTGTCAAATGGGGGGAGAAATGCATTGTTAGAGCCCCCAAAGGGAGCTCCTGAATGTTTTCTAAGCCCTCCTCCCTCAGCGTACCTCCAGCGTTGGCCTGATACTGAAATAGTACAGGAGATAATAGAGGGGTTTTGATCTGCACTTGCTAATGTAAAATTTCCTGATCCTTCTCTGGGATTTGAAAGGATCCTTATTCAGGCTGAAGGACACCGAGTTCCCATGCAGTGGGGTCAAAGTGTGGTCAAAAGGGTTTGCCCTCCATCTCCATCCTTATGTCAGGCTGGAACTGAAACTCAGGCTGGGCAGAACATTCTGGATTCGGGATATATTTTATATTTATATTTTATTTCTAAAAAAACCCTTGAAAATATTCCCAGCAATATTTACAGTTCAAGCACAGTAGATTGGTGTGGAGATTTTGGAAGACAGAGAGTAGTAAACAGTACAGATTTTCAGTGTATTCCTCCTTTATGTTTTAGGGGAAATGCACAGTCTATAGTTTTTTTTATTACCCATTTCAGTATGAAATATGTTGCAACATTAAGTTGTATATTTCCATTGAAATATATGGCAGGAATAAAATTCCAGATAAAAGGTAACTATTTGACATTCTGTATAGTTGTTGTCATGCTGTTAAAATAACACATTGACTACTAACTTGATATGAGACAAAGATGAAGAGGAAGCTGTGTCAGCAGGATTTTCTGAGGAACCCTGTAATACCGACATCCAGGCGGCTGCCTTCGCTCGCTGTACCCTTTCTTCTGAACTGCAAAAGCAGAGGTTGCCCTGAAATATTAACATCCTGAGAACTTCATTTTCTAAGTAAAATAATCCGCCCTGCCTCTTCCAAAAGAAAATATACTTGCAGTACATTTCAGCAAAGCATGATGTTTAAAATTTGTTTTCACCCTGCATGTGCTCTGCTGTAGAGTTTCAATATAAAATTAGAAGAAAGTGGAGGCAAACTGCAGTTAGTCAGCTGGGCTATCGAGATTTTAGGAGATTGCAGTTCCACACTGTACACCGGCCAAAGCCTTAATGTTGTAGGGCATAGGATCATCTCAGCTGAGTCAGCCAAAATTATTTTAAATGTTGCTTTTTATATTTTATCCATGAGTCCTAATTGCTGTCTTTTACGCTCTTGCCGACCCGCTACGTACCATCAATAGTCTTTGCCCCCTGTCAGGAGTATGTCCTACAGTTGCTATACTTGATGCAAAACAACCAGGTATGTACAGAAATGAGTATTTTTGCTAATGCGGAATATTTTACACATCTGCTTACATGCTTTAACAACATAGCTGAAGTCTAGTATGAACACTAAGTCTAGCTACTGCCATGCAAGAATTTTGCAGGCAACCTGTAGAGTATGAAATAGCTGAAGGCAAAGGCATCTAAAACAAGAGCAAAGCCAGTGCAAGTTTTATCAGCAGTTTGACATGTTGCAGTGCTCAACAGTTTCTCCAGGCTCAGCATCTAAACTGCCCCGTACATCTCCCAGCGGAGATGGAGGTTGTTCCCCAGAGATGTGACTTCGGGCCACGGACACCTTTCCTGTGCAAGCTGCGTGGAGCTCGTGGAAGTGCAGTAATGAACCACAAACGTCTGCTGGTTCCAGCAGACTAGGAGAAGCAGTTGGGGGCCCAGTTGTGTATAGGTTGTTTAAAGTAATGCCAGACAGCAGTGGAAAATGTATGGTAGAGCAGAGTCATGCAGGACAGGGGGAATGGACTTGATGACCTAATGCATCCCTCTTGCCTCGCCTTTTCCCACAGCCAGGCTTATTTTGTCTCATTGCCTGGACTACAAAGGCTTGTGAGATGTGGGAAAGAGGGAGATCTTGGTTTCCAGAGGGTTTTTTCTGCTTGAAATGCACTACTGGCTGAAGCTGTGCTTGTGGTTTCTCTAGTTACTACGTGTGAACATTTTCAGAGCTGTATAAATGCTCAGCTTTTTGCTGTAGGTGATGGTCTCGTGTGGACCGTGGTGTTGTGGTCGCAGATGTTCCTGCTCAGCTGGAGGTCACCATGGCCACAGCTGACATACGGAGTTTGTGAGCGCTCCTCATCCACTCCGGTGCAAAGTTTGCCATTGAAGGGGTAGCAACGATGGTACCTGGGGCAAATCTGGCTGACCTTGCGGTGAGACAGGTCAGGAAGCACCCACCAAACCCTGGCTGCTAACTCTGCCGTGGGAGCGGTGAGTTTGTAGATCACCACCGCTATTTCCAAGATGATTGTATATTTAAAGTATTATTTAAGAACTAGTACTCGGCGAGTTAGTGGGTAGGTAGTGGTGCGTTGCCCCAGCAGAAGTGTTGTCTGCCTTACCGCTGTCTTTCTGAGACTTCAGACTTTGATTTCTCGCGGTGGCGGGACGTGACCCTTGGCTCCACCAGCATAATTGTTTTGGCAACTTTTAATGCTCTTTCCTTCCAGCGGTCTGTGCAGTAAAGCATCCCACTGTGTGTTTCCTCATATGTGCAGGTCCTCTGGGTGTTATCCCTTCTTACTGCCCATTTCTGCTGCTTTTAGGAGGCGGTGGGTCAAGTCCAGCGTTGTGGTGTTCCTGCCCAGGCTCTCCTGGCACAGGTCCACGCTGTTGGAGTGGAAGCTCAGGCTGCGGTGGTTGTAGCAGAAAAGCAAACAGAGCCGTGCTTCTGCCTATGCATCAAGATGCTGCAGAGCCTTATTTCAGCAGCTGGGTCTCACTGGTTTTTAAATGCTTTGAAATTCTGGGGTTATATTTGAATTCCTGCTTGCATGTCAAGGTGGTGTCCCAAAGCTGTGAGCAGTGACCCATCTTTGCTCCTGGGGAAGTCACTGGGAGGCTAAACCCACCCTGCTCAAAAAATCCTGCCTGGAGAGCCCCACTGAGGGCTGTAAATATGAGCTGTTATTAAAAGATCCTGGAGATAACAGTTGTAGCAATCTAACAGCAAAATGGGATAGCTTGATAGTAAATTAGATTTTTAGTCAAATAGAAAAAATGTTAATTTTTTCATTGCAACTGACAAACTTGGGGGTTTTGCACAATTTCTTCACTTTTTATACGTGCATTTTCCTTGCTATTTATAGCTTTACATGTGTGCAGCTTGAAAGCAGCCAGTTTGAAATGTTCTAATCTCAGATTTTCCATAAACATTCCTGCCTGTACTGAGACCCTTGTGCACCGAGTTTATGAAAACAATCCCCTCTAGGCAAAGATTTTTCTAATTCCCTGAATATAAGGGGAGAAGTTTATAATGAAGTGTTGATAGGACCTTTAGTGTAATGTTGTGAGTATGGCTATCTACAAACGTGGTAAGAATTAGTTCTCAAGCATTTTGCTGAATAAAGGATAATTTTGCATTCGTATTATTGTTTCTGTAACTTACTTCCATGCAAAATGTGCTTTTAAATGTGTAAATAGTTCTGCTGTGACAACATATACTTTCCAGTTTCAAAATACCTCTTTCAATATGAAGAATTACTGCAAAATAATTGATTCTGCTCAAACGTCTTCTCTTAAGCAGGTTTAATGTTTGATATAAGAGGCCTTGCGGAGTGTTATTTCAGACGCACACACAATAATATTAAGCTATTAGGCATTTCCCCCATATGTTAATACTTAAAGGCTAGCCTGATATTAATGTTATTAAAAAGCTTTGCAGAGGAGGGCATTGCATTATTGCTGGGTGCTGCTATAATTATTACACTTGTGGGATATGCAGGTGGAGACCACCAGCAGCTTTCTGTCCCCTTGCAGCAATACGGGATGGTGTGCTGGTGAGGGCTCCCACTAAACCCAGTTGCACGGATGAAGTTTGGAGGGTTCGAGCGGGAGCCAGGAAGCCCCCGGGCTGGGATGGGTGCAGGCACCCTTGGCTGCCTGTTGTGGTCCATCCTGGTCCCTCATCACCCATCCCAGGCTCTGCCATCCCAACCTCCCTTCAGATTTCGTTGTCGAAATTCGGCTGACTCCGTAGCATTAAGCAGTGTTTAGTTGAGACCAGGAGGATCTAAAACATTGTGTGGCCATTGATCCCGGCATGAGAATAAAACCAATCTTGGGCTTTTTGCTGTGGCAGTGTGATGTTCCCTGGTGGACCTTCCTGCATCAAGACCCACAGCACCAGAGAAGGGAAGACACCAGCCACAATGTCTGGCCTTGCAGATCACTGAAAAATAAGATCATGTCCTCGGGTACTGCCATTGCAGAAGTGCTGTTTTCCAGGCTGCTGGTCAGGTAAATAATAAAAAAATCTGGACTGTGTTCTGGGTTTTCCTTATGAATCAGCTGTGGGTTTATACCAAAGTCCTTGGTGGCTTCCAGATATTTTGTTGTGCTGGAGTTTCCTATTTTCCTGGCAAATTTTCTTCCCTCCCCCGCTGTATGTTAACAAGATTTGCTGGCCCTTTGAAATGTTTAATGTAACGTGGACAGTGAACAGCATGTCCAGTCACTGGACCCTCTCCGGAGGCTGCTGGCACTCCCGACATCTGCGCTGCGTGGCTGGGTACGGGAGGGTGCGGCGGGGTCTGAAAATACTCGGGGTGTCCCTAACAGTTATCGGCTCATGTATAGGGGCCATACGTGTAAGTTGTGAAAGCCTGAGCCTCCTGTGGGTCCTGGTTCGCTGAAAAACTGGTAGGCAACAGGTCCGTGGGAGAGCTGGGCTGCAGCCTGCGTGGTGCTGATCCTGCCGTAGGGTTGGCCATGGTGCTCTCGGTGGAGATGATGGTGGTCCTAGTCCTTCTCTTAACGGGAGCCCTCGTGGCACCGGTGTTTTCGGGACTTGAACTTCCTTGGAGTCCCCATGGATAGAAATCCTAAATTCACCTAAATGCGATCTTGATGCCGTTCACACCTCCCTAGAGTTAACTTCAGAAGACTTTGGCTGAATCTTGGTGGAACGGGACCATGGCTTGGTCAGCTCAGCAGCTCTTCAGTCTGCTTTCAACAGCACTTAAAAGATGTTAATTGGAAGCAGCATCTGCGTGCATCTTATCCCAGGCTTGGCTTCTGCACTCCCTGGGTGCTCCAAATTACTGTTCCCATCTCTTGGGGGTTCTGGTTGTAGAGGGATGCTGGAGGAGGATGTGCTTGGAGAACCTTTCTGGTAATACGGCTCCATAATCATGTGCAAAGAGTGAACCGGGACCTCTGGATCAGGGGCTGTGAGTTGCTGCTGCCAGTGCTAACAGTGTTCTGTTTCTATTGCTTCCAGGATTATTTTTTAGCTGTCATTTTTAGTGTTACCAGTACTCCAGGAAAGGTAGTCTGATGCTTTTGGCTCCAAAACACCTGACCTTTGGCAAAGACTGCCCTAAAATTACTTACCTGGCTTTACCTGTTCAGAAAATAGCTGTTTTGTTTAAGGTTAACTGGAATACAGCTTTTAAAAGGTATTTCTCTCATGACACTTTTGGCAGTGAGCGTTCATCTCTTCTGCACTAATGCTGCCTCCTTGATTTCCTTCTCCAGCATCCCCGATAGCTGCCAGGCTCGAGGTGCAGCCCAAGACCTGATATTTGGGTGCAAAATCCTTGCTTCAAGTATTTCAAGTATCCATGGTAAAGGACCCCCTGGAAGGAAGGGTTTGCAGAAGGAGCTGGGAGAGATCTGTAGCGATGGTGTTGCAGGCTGCGCAGCGCCACTGTAATGTTGTGTGAAATACTGTACCCTCGCATTACATTTTAGGAAAAAAGAGTGTTGTAGCAAGCTGACACTTTCCCCTCGGTGTTCGGCTAGTCCTTTCTGTACACGCTGGACTGTGGCTAGTGCTGCAAAGGAAAGCAGGGTAGGAAAATAACAATGATAATAATAATGGAAATTACGGATTGGAAAAGGGACAAAAATGCAGGTTGGCGTTTACGGGGCAGAGGAGTAGTTGGTAAGATTACGCCAGACCCATCTGTTGAACGAAGACTACTCGGGCTGGGGTGGACCATCCCTTCCCAGGTGGGTTTTCCCAGCCCGTCCGAACTCAAAGGGTATCTCCGCCTCTCGCTCAAATTTAGGAGGGCTGCAGGGAGGATGGAGACGGATGCGCTGCCCGTGCCTGCCAGGAATGGCACCGCGCTTCTCCTCTTCACGCTGCACCCTCCTAATGTATGTGAGTGCTGCTAAATGCATCACCTCATTTCATATTGCATTTGCAGAGAAAGTGCAATTTTATTGAACATTAGGATTGAATTCTTAACTGACTAATCAATTTTAGTAGTAAGTTAAAATGCCTAGTATTAATGGACAACTGGAGCCATTAATCAGGGTTACAGTAGATTAACAGTTGTCAGCATTTATGCTAATCGTACTTACATACCGTGGGTTTACGGATTGCGCTTGCCACTTCCATATTTTTTCTAAACATGTGTAACACCCCAGCTTTGCATCTATTGATTATTTTCTCGCTTCTCGGGCTCTTCTTTGGAAACACAAGCCTAACGGACATTGGTATGTGGCTTTTTGCACAGTTGGTTTCAAGTCAAAAGAGATGGAAAAAGTTCATTTGTTCAACTATTTGACTGTTTAATTTGATGTGGTGTACAACTAAACCAAGACAAATAGAGTGTTTTTAATGAAACTATTTAACAATCTCTGGCAGCTCCAGAAATCGTAAGGCATTAGAAAAATACAATTCAAGGAGTTTAGGTGGATGTGAATAAGAAACGCACTTCAGGATTCACTTGCCAAATTAATTTTGCTTTCAGTGTTTTATCACAGTAAGCGGCTTTTTAAGCCAGTGAAGCAAAATTTGTGTTCAAAACCAACCAAAATAGAAATGGGCCTTAAACCTTCATAGGTTTCGTGAACATTTTTCCTTCATCCGTTTTACTGGGATATTTTTCAATTTGAAGCTGGGATTTCCTAAAATCTTTTTAGTCCACAGTCTTCAATTAGCTGATTACTATAGATTATATGCATACTCTGGATACCTCATCAAGCTGTCTAATAGCTGGATCATATTGATTGTCCTTCAATTAATCATGTCCCCTATTTTCATTTATCAAAACCAAAATACATGTAATTAACTCTGAAGTGATATAGCTCTACCATAAAGTGATTTTGCTACTGCTATAGAGATAACTCGGTAGATTATACTAATAGGAAATGCAAGTTGAAATTAAATTAATGGTATCATGTCCATCACAGAAGAATAATTAAAAAACTAAGTGAACAACCATAGCGAGGAATCCTTTGTAACAGCAGATACAGATGTTTGTGTCTGTTTTCTTACTTGCACCTTGGGAACTTGCCATCCTTGAGCTTTTGAACGATTGCCATCAAGTCTCCCAGAGGAGATGCAAGGAATGCCCCAAATTTCTCACCCCGGGGGATGACAAGGGGGTGGGGGGATGGGACTGAGAAGGTGCAGGGTAGGTAATTGCAGATTAATTTTTTTCCCGTCAGTGGGCCAGTTTATGAAAAAACTACCAGATGACATTGTTTTGCTTTAAAAGCAACTTTATTAATTTGAATGTAATCTCTCCTTCCCCCAATGCTTGTATTGAAATTGGCTCAATGTGCTTAATTCCATGACAGACTGAATTGTAATAAATAATATACAATATCCCCAAACCAGCTTGCTTCAATTGGCATGATATTTATGAACAGCGAGTTTCCGAATTGCTCATCACGGTTGAGACTTTAAGCTGCAATTTTATTCATAAACACAACTGTGTGTAAACTCGGGGAGAGCAGAGTATTTGTGTGCATCATCATTCATGCTTCCAACCAAAATGGACATACTCTATAAGTGCAGGCTTTTTTGCAATGCATTGGCACTAATTATTGAAGAATTCATGTTATTTCAAAATCACTCTCTTTTTTTCCCCTTAAACCTTAAGGGTAGGAATACATTTGTTTCTGGAGCAGAGAAGTTACCCAGGTTATCTTAGGCCTTGTCACTGATCCTTTGATATCCCTCAGGACCTTACGCTGAAAAGTTCTTGAATTATCTTGTGGGGGGTTTTTTTGATATCCAGAATAAAAAGAAATAATTTAAAAAAAATAATTGTTGGCTAGAATTTCCGATGTGCTTCATTCAAATAACGTCTGCAATGATACAAATTAAAAATGATTATTTTCTTTGAGCTGGTTTGGTTAATCCTTGGAGAACAGGAGTTAGAGCTTTGTCAGTAGTGCTGTTTCACCACCACTTCAGCTTTCCTGCCTTAGGCACTTTGTTATCAGACATTAATATCTGCAACAGCAACCAATTATCTTGTAATTTTAACAAAGGCATCAGAAAAGAGAAAGTGCTTGTTGGTTCGATGGTCGTAAATACATAGATCACAAGCAAAGAGCCTTTACTTTTATTATGCAGAATAATGACTATGTAGCTGTTAATGGAATTTACTTTATACTATGACAATTTATACTTCTGCATGTCTGTGGAAGAGCTTTCCCACTAGGCTGTTTTGACAGCTCTCTGTAATAATATAGGAGAGTGATGTGTCTAACGAAGTCTCCGAGAAAAATATCTGGTTTGCATTTCAGAACTTGTCATTCAATATGTTTTGCAGTAGGAGATAGCATGGGAAAGATGCCTTCCATCTCGGGCTGCCATCGCATCCATACAGCGTATGTAGAGGCTGTGGCTGCCTCTGCCAAGCGGGATGGGAGAAGGGTCCTGTACCTTCCCGGCGAGCAGTGTCCAACCTTTAAGGAAAACTTTGGTTTTCCTGAAGCTGTGTACAGTGCTGTGTTTTGTTGGTCCAGGATCGCAGCATATATTGGGCTGCATGATTGTGATGCTTTTTTTGGGGTGGGGGGAATAAAGCTCTTCTTGCAAGCCTGACCATCTCGGATGCCATCTGCGAGCTCCGTGCTAACCCTGCGGATGATGGGGATTTTAAGCTGTGGTTACTTTGGCTGGAAGGGAGAGACCGGCAGGACCTGCTCACCAGCTGTGCATGGGAAAGGGCTGGTGATAGAATCTGCTCTGATGAAATAAGTAATCCATACATCTGTAGGAAATGATGACTGTTGGAAAAAATTTGTAAATAATGCGTACATACAACGATGCTGTCAAAACAGTAAATGAAGTGTAATCGGTTGGGGTTCCCGTATCGGTGGAAGTGGGAGCAGTCAGACAAGGAGTGGATCGATGTTAATGAGAGATTGCTACGGCTGGTGATTCTCTGCTACCTTTGCAGAACTGCAGAGATCTGATTTCTGAGGTTTGGGACCAGAGGGAGAGCGATTCTCGCCCTGCCCTCCCGCCCCAGCATTGCCGGGGGTTGCAGCAAGCCTCGGTCCTCGGTCCCTCTCGGCGAGGTGGTCGTGGCCAACTGGGAGAGGAGGCAATTCCCGCGGCACTGGGATCTCTGCCGGCTCTTCCCACCCCTGTACCGGAGCAGGCTGGGGCAGCGAGGGAGCGACATTTGGCCAGAGATGTGGCTGAATTTAAGTGTTAAGTTAGGCTTTGTTGTTGTTTGTCTCTTCCTTTTCCTTAGCAAGCTTTTCTTCTCTGCTCATCCTCAGAAGCAGCCCAAGAAATGACATTTATGCATATTTCATAATGTGATTTCTGTAGGCATACGGAGCAAACAAATCAATTTCTCAGCAGCACGCTGTTTAAAAGAAACAGCAACAACCTGTGGGATAAGTTGCAGAAGCTGTTAAAATTAATTATAAATGGCAGAAGATATAACATTTGGGGGAAAAAGTGCTAATGTGTGAAGAATAATAAACATTCAGGAGATGAAAAGGAACTCTCTGTCATCTGATTATTTAAACTTCATATATTTATAAATATCATAACACATTAAAACAATGTACCGCTCGCTACCAACAGCACATTACCATTTTATTCTGGGATTGCAACAGCCTCATCTGCTATCTCAAATAATAGCTTTCACCTTTCTAGGCTCGGAGTTTTACTGCAGATTCATGTCTGCGTGACTATAAATGCACTATAATATTAAAAAAAAAAACGAGGAGTCCGTCGGTGGTGAATGTTGATGGGGTTTTACTGCTCTATGGGCTTAAGTTGCTTGCTTAGGAGATGTTTTTCTGTTAGGCACAGTCTTGGGGACTACAGATCTAACTTGCATTCAGGTATTATAGTGTAGCTGTCAGTGATGGTGGATGTTTTACTGGTATCTGCTGAAGGATCAAGAAAACGGAAGAGAACGTCTGTTCGAAGTGAGAATTGGGTAGAATAACCCAAATCTCTAGAAACTGATGCTGATACAGAAGCATTCGCTAGGGTGCAGTTGATATCCCTTCAGCTTTTCTTCAGTAGCAGAAGCTCCACAGTAGATACAATCATGCTGAAATATCTTATTTTTATTGGGAAGCTAGTGTAAATTCACCCAACCAAAGTGGTTTTTAATGGTACAGGCTTCGGTGAGAGTAGGGTAGGGCCTGCTAATATATCTGTAGTCTGTTCATGGTGCCTCTGGACCACAACGCTGTAATTTCTGTGCAGCTGGCACTTGGGTTTCTTAAACCGACCATCCCACCTGAGCTATGGAGTTTGTGTTACTGCTATTTTTACAGGTATTGAGAAATGTGATAGCATGGATGAGATCTTCCCTGGTAACCAGGACCAATGCCACTGAAGTTAGCCGGGGTGCCATTTCTGTACAGCGACTGTACACTTTGTACAGCGATAAGCACGGGCCCTATGGTATTAACGTTTCTCAGATTGCCTGTTCAGTGAAGAAGTTAGGTCATCGGTCAGCAAAAATGCACTAATTAGAAATAAATTGTTATTTTCATCCTGCTTTTGCAGATGAGATCAATGGAAAATACTCGGAGGAGAGCGTGTTCTCACTTGGGACATCTCATGGTCCTGGGCTTGGGAGCGTTTAGGTGGGAGGCTGCTTCTGGCTGGGCCAAAAAGCTGCTGGGTGGCCAGCAGAAGGGCTGTGCAGGCAACGAAGGATGAAGAGCCTCTCAGCTACGAGAGGGGCTCGGGGAGGTGGATGGGATACAGAAACCTGCGGCAGAGTGACATACTGAGCATCATTAAGCCAGACGGCTTTGCTAAATTATGGCTGGATTGTGCCCCTGATGAGTTTGGCAGGGTTTTGCCATTGGCTTCTGCAGCACAGGGTTGGGTCTCCACCATGCCCATGAACCTCCCTATGGTTTTCGCAGCCTCTCTCTGCAGTTATTTCAAAATCCACCATTTTTTAATTTTTTTTTTTCCCTTCTCCCGAAGGTGCTGACCTGATAACGCGGCGTCAAAACCGCTTTGTCCCCGTCACCCCACGGCCTGTCCGATGCGATGTGACACTTCGTTCCTAACATATGTCACTCCGCGCTAGCACGTTCTCGCTCCTCGGCTGCTCGCGGGAGACCTACTCGCTCTGCAGGGAGCGTGGGGGCTTGTTTCCGTGGGTGCCACCTCCGGAGCCCCGCTCCGACCTGGGGAGCATCGTGTACCCGCGATGTCCCCACCGGCGCAGGGATGCCGTGCCGGGAGCTCGGTGGGGAGCGTTTGCCGAGGCCCATGCCGGCTCAGGCTTCGCGGCCGTGACCTGGTCGGCGGCAGCGCGGCTTTGTCCCGGCGCAGGAAGGGAGCCGGGGTTGGGGAGCGAGGCCGTTTCGGCTGAAAGGCTGTTAGATTCAGGTCACTGAGTTTGGGCTGCTGCGTTTTCTGACAAAGTCTAAAAAATGCAGATTTGTAGCAACCCTATGTTAATGAATTCAGACTGCTTGAATTTCGCACTGAATAATGGCCAGAATTACCAGAGATAGTGACTTATGAGATGTGATTGAATATCATCCTTTTCTTGAGATTAAATTGATAAAATGATGTAATATCACATTGTTTTTATTAGCATGCTTTGATACAAAAACCTCCATGGAGCTGAAGATTTTGTTATAATAAAACAAAGGTACTAGAATGACAAAAATATTCAATAAATTTTTAAAATGTAGTATCACATTTTAAATGCAATTTTGTGCATATGGTGAGTGAATGCAATACCTCTTTACCCTCAGGCCGCCCACTTTCATACATTAAAAATATTCTATTTAAATGCAGATTTTGATTTGCTATCTGGCATGGCATTCAAGGAGAAGAGACAGGAGAAAGGGAAGAATGCGTGCATCTCTTAATTTAATTACATGTTTCTTTTGACATGCAAAGGTACAAGCAGTTGTTAGGTGTAAGGGCATGCATGTATAAAAAGAAGCGCAAGGTCGATTTTTGAAAATCTGTGAAAGGAAAGGTAATCTCACCCTCAAAAGAGAGCCTAGTGCAATCTTAGGGCTCTAAGTGTGTGTATCTGCGTGCATCGCCACGTGTGTGTTACAGGCTTCCGCGCCCCTCACGCCGGACGGCTGGTTCCCAGCACCGTGATCGTGTCAGCATAACCGTGCTGAAAATCAGATCTCAGTTGAAAATAACTGCCTGCTAAACCAGAAAGATTGTTTTTAGCCAAGATCAATGCGATAATCTGGTTTCTGGTGCGGACCCATCCGGCGTGGCAGCAGGGTGCAGGTTGAGGGGCTCTCCCATGTGTGGGGGGTGTTGGGGTGGGTGCCCCTTGTTCTGTTCGCTTGGTGTCATCCAGAAGGATGTGGGGTTTTGGAATGAAAACCAGAATAATTTTTTTTTATAACTACCTTAGAAATGCTGGAGATTGACTGCAAGGGGCAAAAGTCGTAGTTGCAAAATGCTTTGAACACCATGGAAGTGATTTTGCCATTGATTGTGTAAAAACCAGGGAGGTTACGTTTGGTGTTGGTACTCTTTGTCTTCATTGGTGTGTTGTATGAGTGAAAGCCTATTTTCAGAACTCAAGAATATTTGAATTTCAGTGCCCTGGAGCAAATAGGTTGAGTGGTATCAGAGATTATCAGATTTAATTCATTTATTTTAAATGTAAATTGATTTGAAGCCACTGGGAGCTGTTAAAGTGTGCAGTCGTTGGCCTCCGCACTTGCCGTATATTATTTCTCCTGCCATCCACCTCCGTCCATCCTTTCTCCCAGTCTTTTATCAGACTGGTTTGTTCCTCCTGTCTCAAAGAGACCTGAGTTTCGGGGCTCCGCGCATCCTCAGCATCACATCGAGGTGTGATGCCTCTTCTCCTGACAAGTGCTCGAACATTTTGGCTTTGCTGATGAAGTGCTGTGGCCGCGTCCCAGACCGTAATCTCCCGGAGCCTGAATTTCTCCCTGCGTCCGTCCACCAGCATTTCTTTCCCTTGTTTGTAACGCATAGATAATGTGGGTGTTTAATGGAGTAAGGGGATGGTTTAATTGGGATAGGTAATGATGATTATTCCTGTGGTCCTGCGAGGGTACCAGTCCACAATGGGACTGAGGTTAAAAGCCACTGGGCTCCCAACTCTGCTGCCTCTCTGGGCTGAGCCGGCTCCCTGGGCACGGCTTCTCCACTCTTCTGAGTTTGGTGCAAAATACATGTTTTCAGGGGCTGTGTGATTTACTACAAGCAGCTTATAGTTTCCTGTAAATATAAATTCAGGGCTGTACCAAATAATGCCAAATGTGTATTTTTAAGTCTATGTATAAAATTATTTGATCACTGAGAGCATCGCATTTGCCAATTTTTCTCTCAGGCACATAGATATTAAAATCATATTATGCACAACATGCAGTCGTAAAATTGAAGTCGCAATGGAAAAGCAATATTGTAATTTTTTTCCCTTTAATTTTAGTCTCAAAGAATGTGTCCTTCTGAAGAAAAGGTTATTTGTCTAATGTGCTGGAGAACAGTTCGCGAAACTAGATAAGAGTTATCCCCATAATATGAGCTGCAAAGAGAAAGCAATCCGCGGAAACACTTGGGACTCTAAACCCATCTCTGTTTCCCAGCACAACTGCAAACTCTTCATTTCTCGGTCTTTGCGAGCGTTCGGGCGGCAGGGGGGGGATTTGCTGCGGGGCGGTTTGGGAGTGCGAGGGATGCTCCTGCGCTTGGAGGCAGGACGGAGGGTGCTCTGACTTGCATGGCCACTCTTCAAACCAACGGGGTGGCATTGAGAGGTATTTAAAATGTGCCCTTCCTTTTCGGGAGAAGTAAATCCCAATGTGTCCCTCTCCTTCGGCATTCAAAAATAAAAGCGTTTCGAAATGGCTATAGCCTTAAAATAAATGTTAATAGGTGAGTAATAAACAGCTGATGTAAAACATCTGGGGAAGCGCTGATGATACTACCTGTCTTGTGAGCGCTTAGGGACGCCTCAGTTTCAGACTGATAAGTTTTGCTGGGTTTTGGGGTATTTTTTATTCCAAACATGGTGGGAGGAGGAAGAATATCCGTGGAATTCGTTTACATACTGCCTTAACTACTCTCACAATAGTGAAAAGCTCTCATCAAGTATGTATCAGATTATTTTATTATGCCAACATTAATATTGGAAGCACACACGTAATCTGGAGTCAGCAGGTTCATACACTACTATCTCATTAAATTTTCAGGCAAAAGCTGCAAAAATTAATTGGAGGCGTGTAATAGTTTAGAATGTGAGCTGGCTTATGGTAATATAAATTACACGAGGAGAAGACAGTTTTATATACTGAGAGAGGGAAAACTGGTTTACTTTAATGAGAAGAGATAGAAATGTGGAGCTATTTTTTCATTACAGATGCACTCTAAACTGTTTGGACTTACTTGATGAATAGAGTTAATTCTCTGCTACAGTTCCAATAATTCATGTTGCACAGTTTAATGACTTCTAGATAAAAACAGGATTGAAATGTTAATTTCTATGAAGAAATTGGAGCACTCTCATACATCAAGCTTTTTTTCTATTAAACTACTAGTTAATTTCACTAAACAAGTCTCTTAGAGATATTTCATGGTACATAGATTTTTGTATTTCTCACCTGCTTTATTTTATTCCGTTGGCCATGAGCATCGGCTACCGCATAGTGCCACTGAGATGCAGAAAAATTTCAGTTGTACTTAACCTACCATTATAATAATGAAAAAATATTTTTCTTCTGCAACGCACGCAGTGGTGTTGAGACCTTTTGGTGTTGTCCCCTGTATAACCAAGTTGATGTTTCACCTGTGGAGGGTTTTAGGTTCCTGCGTTCACCACCCTACTGAGGGATGGCTGGGGGAAGAGCCGCAGCCGATGCTGCCTCTTGCCACGGCCCCGTTGCGTGTGCCGGAGGTAAAGCTGCTCCGGACTCTGCTGCCTTTGCCACCCAGGCGTAGCCAGCGGGCTTCATCCGAGGAGCATGTCTTGCTGCGGGGGCACAGGGAACTGCTGGGTGCTTGGTAGCGTCTGGCTATGGTGCGGGGACCTTCTCCTTCATTCATTTTGACTAGTGGTCTTCTGCATGCTGCCTAGAGGTTGGGTGCTCCTGACTGGTGCTGCATAGAGAGACCAAAAGTGTTTTTTTCTACTGCATATTCCTTGTTTTAGGAGTTTCGCTGCTAACTGGAATTTGTTTCCATTGGTTTGGTTCTGTTTTCGTCATCATAGATCTGTAGTCCTTGCAGCAGCCTTGCCCTTCCCCCGTGTTCGGTGCCGTACCACGCGCCGTTACATGTGCTCCTCTGTTCACCTTCGTCAGTTGCTATTTGCAGTTTTATATCTGTGGTTTCATATTTGTGATATTCCACAACATCGTTAGGCGGGGACCTCATCATACAACTTCAGTTAGCAGAAACCAGCTTGATCTTGGCTTTTACATGGGATTGCAGGACTTGTGCTCCTGCTTGAGGTACCTCTTGCCCGTGACTTACCTGCCCACCCCGTCCGTGCTGGGCTGCCGTCCCCTCTGCCCATGGCAGCTCCCCAGCTAATGCTCTCTCTGCTTCCAGCTCTACTTCCCCAGGGGGTTCCCTGCTTTTTTTATTTTGGGGTTTCCTGCATTCATATTTCTTTCTGTGGCCAGGTCTTGCCCGCAGTGCTCACACCACTGCGGCACTGTTGGATGTGTTCATTTCATTGCTCGCTTCAGGTTTGCTGGGAGCCAAAGTCTGCCAAAACATTGACCTGGTCAGAGGTCAAAAATTTTCTGTCCATGCAGCAAGGTGATGGTCAGACACTCATTTTTACTTCTTGTTCATTTACGTTCACTTCGATGTAAAGCCGTTCTGCTTTTCTTCTTGGGCAGTGGGTGGATGTTGAAGGACTTTCCCCTTTAGGCTGGTAAGACGAGGGCAAGGGAGGTGCCGGGGCTGTCGCAGGAGTGCCGGGCTGCGCTGGGCTTCTTGCTTCAGGTGCTGTAGCAGCCTTCTTGGTAGACTCCATACGTGCACGAGCATTACAACACATGACATTGTTTTGATGTTTTGTCTCGGCTTTTCTTTGCTAAAGTGTCCCCCCTGGCTTCACTGGGACCCCGGGTACCATCGGGAGGAGGACTCATGCCCACGGTGGAGAACTGGACTAAGCGTGGCTGCTTCTGGGGACTTGGGTTCCCTGCAGGCCTGAGTGGGTCATTGCCACCAGCGGTCCTGTCCCCGCATCCCCTGGTCCGCGGCTGCCGTTCTTACCTAGCACCGTAAGCGTGCAGGGAGGTGGAGAGCCAGCATTGCTGATGGAGGAGCTCCAGCTCCCATGCCATGACCACGGCAGGGAGGGAGAGACACGGGCTGCCCAGCACGGGTGGCACTCCCTTTGGTTGTTAACACATGCTTCTTGAGAATGGGTTTTCACCTTTTATATTCAGATAATGCTGGGTTTTGTGCATGCAAGAGAAACTTTTAACCTTGCACTCTAGACGTATGGTTTCATGGGTTTTTTTGTGTGCGTGGAGGTGAAGAAAACATCATCCAGGTGTAGGCTTTTGCAAAGAGGTGAATTATCAAGGTGAGCTTGGCTGGTGAGTCAGTGGCTGTGGGGACACTGCCGTGGAGCTGCAGGTCAGCTCTCCCCTGGGGCCAGGCACGCTTGTGCCGACTCTCCTGTCCTGCACCCTCCTAGAATCCATCTCCAAACCCCAGTGGTAAGTGGCTGGTGCCGGCGTTTTGCCCAAAGGAGGAGGAATTTTGGGACGTGGTGACATCAGCCAAGTGCCCGTCCAGGTCGGAAAGCAAAGTCGGAAAGCTCTGCTCCTCAGGCTGGTTTCTCCCGTACCGTCCCTTGGGCTGCTTGTTCTGAAAAGCGCTTTTATACATGGACCTTGTACCGTATTGTGCGGCCCCGGTGTCTGACACCGGATTAAACAAAGTGTCGCACGTGCGAGGTGTACGGTACAATTATTTTAACCCATTTTGCTTTCTAGTGTGGAAAATCTGCTTAAAATAGGACTTGCTGAAGTCATTGTACCATATACAAAGGGGTTATTAAAATGCACTCTCGAAATAGAAAATAGGATTAGAAGAGACACTTTGGCTTTGAGGCCTTCTCCAGCCGAAAGAAGGCCTCATGGCCAAAATGTCTCCTTTAATCTCATTTTCTGTTTTCTGGTAGGAATTTTATTAGCTCTCCTTTCCCCCTCTCCCAGCCCCCCCGCTTCTCTCTGCCCACGTGCTGGTATGGCACCGCTCGGCTTTCTTCCCACAACCGGGGGCTCATAAGACAAAAGGATATTTTTCTCTTATCATAGTGGCAAGACCTTTTATCTGTAGTCCAAAAAAATTCCCCCCAAAACACATGACCAGTTTCTGTCAACTGACTTTTGGTTATTTGTAATCTGGCTCCCATCTATCAGGATTCTTTGCTCTTCAGTCCTGGCGAAGACTTATTGTGCTTGTGTGCCCTTGGTACAAAAACCACCTGGAAATGCTAATTATTTAATGTGAGATGCTGCATTTTCTGTCTCTGAACGTAATTCAAAGTGGATACCTGTATACCTATATACCTATCTATTAGTTGGAAATGCAAAAACTGCATGATATTCCAACAACTTTATGGTTTAAACATTTCCTATAATTTAAAGTTGACCTTTCCTAGATAATATTGAACCTGGTATCTAGTTGCTTCACAGCCTTCTACCATCGCAGTTCCTAAATGGAGTTTTTAATTTAATATGTAAAAATTTGTGCCCCAGATTAGGGACAAAAAGCCCCCAAATCTTGCTGTAACTCTTAATTACAGTTAATTACTGTATTTCTTAATTAGAGTCTTAATTTGCAACTATTTAACTTTAGTGAAACTAACTGAAAAGAAGCAGTCCACAGGGAACCCATCTAAAAGAAGTACTCATGCTGTTTTCATATTTTTTGTATTTTGAGGGAATCCTGAACACACTGAATTTTATTTCTGTAACTGGGAAGGACAGCTGACTTGGCCGTAATTGCAGCAGGAAAATTCTGGGGGAAAAAATACTCTGAAAGGATTTGCATCAAGTTTGCAGGTTGAAGGAGAGAGAGAGGCACCCAGAACCAAAAGTGGGGAGATGTTTGCAGAGGCTGAACCTGCGGCATCTCCAGTAGCTTACTCACCGGTTGGAGTAATAAATATTTGAAGAACTTGCCAGTGACCAGATTTTTAAATGCGAAAACCTTTCGGATTTTTACAGTTGGAGCCTCAAAATCCTTCTCAGCTAGTAGTGTTGCCACATACCCACCTGAGTGCTAACGTGAAGGTCCAGCTGTGGCATTTGGCTTTCCTCTGAAGGTGCGTGCTTCAGAAATGTCACCTGCCCAGCCTCCCCAGGTCACAGCCTCCCTGCTCCCCCAAGAGCCCTGACACTCATGATTTTTAATTTTTTCCTCCCAAAACAAAAGTAAACACGCAGGGGAAAAAAAAAAAAAAAGGATGTTTGCTTGAAATGCAATACCAGACGCGAGCGCATTTCTGCTTCGGCAAGGCTGATTCTCCCTCGGAGAAGGATACAAATGGTCAGCTTTAAACCTTATAACAAAAGGTTAATTTTTCTTCCTTGACGTCTTGCTGACTAAGTCAAACCCCGAACATGAGGTCGTTCGCCGTTTCATACGTTTCCAAAGACGGCTTTATACACTCGTGATATCAGTTTTGTGTCTCTTGGCAACAGATTGGTTCTGGCACCCCGAGGACGGGGCGCCTTGGCATTCTTGAACTGCCAAGAGACACAAAGCAGATACTGGGGGTATTTGATGCCTTGCTGAAAATACATTAAAATACGTTTTGTGTGATAATAATATGTTTTGAAAAATGAGCTTTTTTTGTTTTTTTCTGAGCCAGTCCTCCCCTTTCCCCATTCATCGGTATGTTTTTAATGCCTTGGCTCCCGCCACCCTTTGTGGATGGACGCGTCCTATCTGGAACGCTGCTCGCCCTCGCCCAGGGGTGATGCCTCCATCGCAGAGCTGTTTTCTTTCCCTTTTCCCTCTGTGCAGAAGGAGAAAACTGCTAGAACCACAAGATGGAAACATTTATTTTTTTTTTTCTTCAGGGAAACTGTCCCACCTTAGAAAGAGCCGGCAGTCCAGCATTTCATTGAGGTGTTTTTCTCAGAAAAAAAATATGTATAAAAAGAGATGATTCTTTATATTATAGGGCTGATTATGATGTGTCTTTTAGATGATCTTGGCAAAGTCTTAAGTGCCTTATGTGCATAACCAGGACAAGTGCTGAAGCCTTGTAGAATAATTTATAATGCACGGCATAGCCAAAAATCTACTGTCATTCAATCGGTGAATTAAATAAGCATCATCTTACCTAGCTTTGAAATCACCCCGTTTCGCTACCACAAATGACGCGTTCAGTGGTGAGGAGCGATGACAGCCGGGGAGGTGCTGCACAGGTATCTGCTTGGGATGGGAGGGACGAACATGAACCTGGGGATTTCTGCAGTTTCTCTTGCCTGATAGCAATCGCCAAGGAGACGTAGGCAGAGAAGTCATGATGACTGGAGAGGAGGTTCCCACTTTCGTTTGGGTCCGCGGGCACTCTGCTGTTGGCTTCAGTAGGACCGGGCTGAGGTATTGCATGAAGGCAAGGTGTGGAAGACCCAACTCAGAAGAGGCGGGCGCGGGAAAGAGGAGCTGGAGGAAAAGGGCTAAATGTGAAATTTTGAGGTTTCGAACGCAGTGTGGATGTGCTTGAGGAAACCGAGGGGAAGAGCCCGGCAGCGAGGCAGAGTTTTTGTGTGGTTTGCGTGTGCGTGGCTCTGCTCGGAGTGGCTGATGCGGTCATGGCAGCTCTGCCTCTGCCCCGGGCAGTGCAGAGCTGTTTGGGACATGTCTGATGATCACCTGAGAGCTGCAAAAACACCTCTCTGCTTTATTCGCAAAGGTAGATTCTTATTTCTTCTGTGCTTATGCCCCTAAAGACCCCTCACTTGCTGTTAAGGAGGTGCTCATCAGGTTGTGCAATACCGGTGAGGTATGTCTGAGAAGTTCTGTGTTGGTCTTCAGTTAAATCTTGTTTTCTTATAGACACAGAACAAGTGATCTTTGCCTTACTTCCTTTCACGCTAAATTACGCCGTCCTCTTTTTGTTATGTTCACAAATCTTGAGACTTGACTGTCGTCTTCCAGTTTTAAATAGAGCACGTGGGAAGACCTAAACAGGCAACTTAACTCTGTGTCTAGTGGGGACTTGATATACTTGCCAGCACGTAGTCTTGTATTTATTCCTCTCCATTAAATTATATGCTCAAGACCGTTTTTAAATGTGCATGTATCCAATGTTAATTTCAAGGAGCCAGATTTTTAAAAATACATATACTTAAATGGTGATGGAACCCATAAAAAAAATCTATTTAAAATCAATTGTGTGCGAGAAGAAGACAACAAACAAAAGGGCAGAGACAAGCATATCAGCTTTAATTTAGTACTGGATTCCCTTTGACAGGAGCCATTTAGATAGAGGGCAAAAAATTATCTCACTGAAAAAGGCAGTGATTGATCACATGTTGGTAAGTGAATCAAGTCTGCAAAAAACAGAGGCGATTAAGGGACAAAGAGGAATTATCATATTACAATGTTGCTGCCTGTCAAACCTCCGTTGTGTTGTGCATTCATGTGTCACATTGTGACATTCGATCAGTGCTTAACTCCCTGGGACAAAGGGATGGTCGTTAAAAATCTTTAAATGCTGCTAGGAGTTGCGCTGGGGGTGTAAATCCGTGTTTTGACTGCTGACAGAGATCTTTATGCCCACAAGAATAGATACGCGGGACCTGGCTGACAACTTATTAAGTAGATCTTAATGCCAGGGCGTTTCCAGCTCTTGCTCGACTTTGTTGTTGCTTTGCTGGCCAAAACGGGACGGGTCGGGAGGTGCCGGGGAGAGCGGGCTGGTGCTGCTCATGGGGGAGGTAAAAGGAGCTGAAAATTGGTTGAACCAAGCAGGTTCATCTCCAGAAAATGAAAAATTACCTGAGAGAAGCCAGGAGGTGAGCTGGTAAAACCTGCTATGAAAATCAGAGGGCTGAGGGTGAGGTGGAAGAGGGTTTATAGGAAGATGTGGGGAAAGAGAAGAAAACCTTCGAGTGGCAAAGCTGTAGGGAGAGGCTGTCCGCTCGGATGGACTTCTGGGGGTTAACAGCAGACGTTAATGAGGCTGGAGATGGAGGAGAGAAGACGTGCAATTTCAGCGTTTTCCACAGGCTAGACCCAGTTAATATCTAGACCAGGCCAGCTTCGTTAAGGCGGCGGTGTCGGAGATGCGGGTGGCGGGCGCGCACCGATGAGGAGTGACAGGTACGGGGGAGCAGCAGGCTGGAGAGGCTGCAGCGGGCAACCTCGTCCCGCAGGCGTTGGGTCTGTGCGACCCGTGTCCCTGTGGGTCTGTGCCTCCCGGCTTGATGGCATCTCCTGTGGCTCAGTGTGTCCCGTGGCGAGGTGCTGGTATCCTGCTCCTGGGGGGCAGAAGCTTCTGGAGACCGTGGCACGTTCATAAACCTTCTCTAGAAACCTGAAAAACTATGTGCCCTATCATTAAAATAATGTACTACAGGTAAAAAAAGTAACATATCTTTAATTTTTGCATTTTGTGGCCATGGGAGGTGCTCCTAGGGTACCGCTGGTGTGGCTCTGTCCTTTCCCACCCGTGTGGCCTCTCCTCCTGTGGACACAGCAGGACACTTGCATCTCCCCCGGGTTGCCATTGCAGGAGCTCCATTGGAGAAGCCCCCTTGCTTTGCTGCTTTTCAGGGTCATGCTCACATCTCCTTTTCTTGCTTTTTATGCCTCCAGTACACACAACTAACGAGGTCTTGCCTGCCTGGGTCTGCACAAAGTGTGTGGCTCCATGTGGTTTACCTGTTTGGGGTTTTTTCAGAAAAAAGGAGGGAAGGACAGTTGTGTGCCTCATCTGAGTACCAGGTCTTCCAAAAAAACCATAGGTAAAGATATCTACGTGACAAGGATGTGATAAGAGAAAAATAAAAATCTCAGGTCTGGGTTTTTTTTAAATAGTACATGAGCGAAGTAGTAGATCTCAGAGAACCAGCCTGTGATTTTCAAAGAGCCTCTGTTTAAGCAAGTATTGTGAGGTAAAAAAGCTTGCTCTGGATTAGAACAGAAAACAAAGCATCAGCTTTTTTTCAGGGAATAAGTTGATGCTGGACTGCTCTAAGTATCTGCATCGTGACTGTATGTCTGAATATTTTCATTAATAATCTGGAAAAAAGAGGTGGACAGCGAGTTGGCAGCACAGAGGCAGTAGGAGACGGCACGGCGTCACCGGTGGGAGCCAGCCCCATGAAGAAGGTGGCAGAGCTGAAGTTAGGCAAAGGAGGACCACAGGGGCAGATGAAAGTCACCACTGCCAAATGGAAGGTTAGGCACCGGGGAAGGAGCAGCCTGAGCTCCTCGTACACATTGCTGCGCTTTAAATGAACTGTAACCGCTGGGGAAAAAGACCCGAGGGTCGCTGCGGACAGCTCGATGAAGACATCTGCTCAGTGTGCAGCCGCAGTCACAAAAGATCAAACAAGACATTAGGCCATAGGAAGAATGGGTGAGAAAATATGGAAAATATGATAATGCGGGTGTCCGTAGTGTCCTGATCTGGGTATTGTGTGGAGGTCAGCCCCTCGCCTCTGTGGCACAGGAACCCCCGAGTTTTGAGAAGGCGGCAGCTGAAATGGTCAAAGCTAATAGTGTCACTTCTGCGTGGTTGAAAAGATTGGGATTGTTTGGAAGGATCATGTGAGTAAGAGGATTCGTCGGAGAGGTTTTGTAAACTAATGCTTCACATATTTAACCTTTCTCAAAATGCGAGAGCAAAGGAAAATCCCGTAAAACCAGAGGTGTGCGTCGGGCACTCTGCAAGGCGACATTTCTCTCCCAGTGCTCGCTGCAACGCCGGGGCCGTTGGGCAGCCCCTGTGCTGCCGCGGGGTCCCTGCTCCTGCCATCAGAACCATCGTCTGCTTATCTATCGACCAGCATATTTTAGCCCATTTGATACTTTTTGGCAGCGTGTACTGAAACTGCTTTTCATGCCGTGTTAGAAATACGGTCCGTCACAGCATGTTCTCCTCTGCTACCAAATCCTTGCTGAGAATCTGAAATATTTTGAAGTCACATTCAATTAATGTGACTTCTTCTGGAGCACAGGGCTTCACTTAGCAGTGTTTTCACCACCTTCACTGTTTCCCTTTGTTGTGCAGAAATGCTTCTTACAGTCCAGTCTCGATGCAAGCGATAGGGAACCCTCATACAGCCGGTGGGGGTATAACATATCCCTGGTTGGGGACAGAGTACGTGGTAAGAGCGCGTAAGGCCGTACGGGGTGCTTAGGCTGCAGCTTTTTTGGAGGGGACTATGTTGCACACACATCCCTCTTCCTCACACTTTTTTCTTTGAACTCGACAAGAATTCTTGGACTGGGAGGCATGATTAATGCACAGATACTGAAAAGCGTAGTTGGCTTTTTAAAATTTTAGTTACTTGGAAATATGGGCTGGCTGCCATGGAAAAGGGTGCTGTAGGAGTTTATCTGAATGCAAAATACTGGAAAGTCAAATTTTACAGTCATTTAATTTGTCCAGTGTTTTCAAATAAGGATACTAAATGGATATATTTAAAACAGTGTTACCTTGAGAAAAATATTTATTTGACAGGGTCACTGCAAGTTCACTGTGACAATACTGAAACAGCACAATACGCTTTAAAGTGAAGATGGAGAGAAATGCCTGCTCAGTTTAAAGCCCTGGTAATGCTGCCCCAAATCCAAGCGTGGCGGTGGCAGCAAGCAGTCCTGCATGCCTGTGGGGCATGCTCCATCAAAGGTGGCTTTCTCTGAAGAGACAGCTTCAGTAGCTGCATTTTGCATATGTGTTTTAGAATCTTGCCTGCTTGCTTTTTTTTTTTTTTTTAAATAGTTGCAAAAAAATAAGAAGGAGTGTAGCAGCGTGCCCCCGTAACAGAACGGCTGGGGCTTGTTTTCTGGCATCACCCCAGTCCATCAGCAGTGTGAGTGGGAGATGTGGTGTGGGAGTCATCAAAGAGAGGGCAGATGTTGATACACTGGCTATATAATTACTTCTGAGCCTTAATCAGTAAAAGATTAATTAAAGTCATCTAATCCTTATAAAACCTGTAGAAGCAGAGCTCTCCGATGGACTGGAGGGTTTCATTTGGGACACTGGTGATGGAGCAAGGGTGAGAGTTATCCCAGGTAGGTCACATCTCGTGGTCTGGGTTCACATGTCACCTCTTCACTGCAGTCTGGTCTAGTGAGTGCACATCTGGCCAGAAGACACAAAGAAGGGTCCCCATCCTGTTGGGTGCTGATTGCGTGTTAGCAAGCCGTCACCACGAAGCGGGACACCGCTCTGTGCTTCGTGCGTGGCGGGTGAGATTGTGGAGGGCTCTTGGGGGACGAAGGCTGTTGGCCATTGCCAAGGCCATTGCAAGGATTCAGAAATGTTTAACAAAACCCTACTTCTCCAAAGAGTCAGAAGCGGCTCCAGCCAAACCAGCCCAGTGCCAGGAAACAGCTCGGATGGTGGAGTCTCCTGCCGGCATCGCTGCTCTGCCAACAGCTAATCCCCTGCAAGAGCACGGGAACAAAACTGTGCCGCTCGCGCAGCTACTCCTCAAGCACAGTCTAATTAATATTAACCCCATATCGCTGCAAAATTCATGCTATATTTTTCATAGCTTACGTGCTAAGCACACCGCTTTGCCAAGGATCATACACCAAAACACGGAGCGCAGAAGTATGACACTTGGCCTGCGCCGCCAGGTTTGCTCAGAGGTAAACAAAACCCTGGCACCTCTGCAGATGACAGTCTGCTTTGTTTTCTGCTCCTTAGAAAGAGCTGGTTCTCCTTGGGAGTAGGCTGGCGAGCCTGCAGAGGTGTGGGGACCCACGCTGTAGCTCGGGGTATGAGCGTAGAGCCAAGCTTCAGAGCCCCAGCCTTAATTTCGGTGCCAAGCCCGATGTTTTTGTGCCCAGGAGCTGGATGCGTTGCTTGCTTAGTAAAGCAGGTTAATGCTTCGCTGGACTCCGACATGCCAACGGCTCGGTCAGTTCAAAACAAACAAAATTCCAGTTTGGACTGAGCTGGCCCAAAATGAAATGCCTAGTTTTGTTTTTCCTCCTGGAGTTCTGGGCACATTTTCCCCACGTGAAGTTTTCTATTTGGCTGGAGCTGCGTGTTGGTGATGTGAAAGAGCTCCAGAGGAAGAGTGGATAAACATTTTGATGTCAAGGTGTCTAGTGAGAGAAAGTTTGCATTTAGGCTGCCTTCAAATTAGGGGGTTTGGTGGACGCTTCATCTCTGTCCAGGATTTTTTCACATTTCCATCTTGTAATCTGTGGACCAATACAGCCAGGTTTGCAGGAGCTTTTGGAAATGAATCCATTCCAAAAATGAAAGTTAGAGGACAGCTGAAGGCAGGTCTCTGCTGCTTTGGGCAGTGAATTTGGCTCACGTTCCCAATGCTGAGGCTCACTCAGTTCTCAGAGGAAGGATTTGAAAAGGAGGAGTAAAAAACCACAACAGAGGAACTGCTGTGGGTGATTCAGAGGGGGACGCTGCTGTTCCATCACTTCTGTTGCTCCCCTGTCACGGTGGTATGCTGCATCCTCAGCAGTGGGCACAGCTCCTCCATTTGTTCTTCTCACCATCAGTAAAGATGCTACAACATTTTTTCAAGAGCAGGAAGGCATGAAGTCATCCTTTGTGCTGTCTGTAGTTGCATTTTGATTCCTCAAAGGTCCGTGCTTTCCAGTGATTGGCGAAGGGAAGTGTTATGTGTGCATTCGTGGGGTCCTTCAGGATTAAAATGTGGTATCTGTACATACCTTTTGCTGTAGTTTTTTAAAAGATGCTTTTTAAATATCACTGCCTTTAGTTATAAAAAGCAGATGTTGAAATGAAGGCTATTGGAATTTGAAATGGTGACCAGAGAAATTTAGCTATTGTCTCCTTCTTTCACAACTGGTGAACCCTTGGAGCCATTTTAAGCAGACCTAGGGTGAAGGCATTGGAGGTGATGATCTTTGAAAATAAGCAGAAGAAAACAACCACAGAAATGTTTGCACTGAAGAAAAACCTACAACATGAGGCATCCAATGGGCAAAGGTTGCTTTAAAATGTCCTGGTTCTGGGCAAGCTTTGGTCAGCATTTGTGTGGTCCAGAAGACATGTGAGAAAACAAGTTTCGTAAGTTCCTGTGCTTAAAGAAGTGGTTGGTGTTATCATGGCTTTCATTGTTCGTCTGCTGGTGTTCCTTGGGTATGTGTTGCTGTAGTGGGTGTTACTCTTAGGTGATGTGTAAATGGACAGCCTGCTCCTAGGAGTAGTTTGTGTGCATGAAACGTGTCTCAGATGCCGCAGCCTGTTTGCTCCTGTGCATTTCTAGCAACGGGGAGAAAATTCCCACTAGCGTTGTTCTGTGAAATGCTTTTTATTTAAGTCTCCTAAGTTTTCTAACCACTTTGCCCCTTCGTTCTCAAGTCAGTAGCTTTTATTATGAAAGCCCTGGTGTATTGCTAACTATTGGGGAAATTCCCTGAGGCTGCTGAGCAGGAATCTGCCTTGATGACAGAGATGCTTCCAATTTTTAAGCAAAACAGCCTGTAAACCGTGCCATCAACTAACAAGTACGGGATCCCTGCCGTGTAGTGTGTGGGATCCTGTAGTATTTTTATTTCCAGGGTGATACCCTCATGGTAGCATGTGGAGCTACAGCTGGGCCGCCAAGGAGCATCCTGCTTTGGGAAGATGAACAGAGAATATGTTCCTCAGGATTGCCATGCCTAATTAGCCTCAAGTTCTGGTATTAGGAGATGTTAATGAGCTGGAGCATATAAACTAACCGCAGGAAAAAAAACCTTTTAATGGCTACGCCAGCGGTAGGAAGAGTTGCGCTGCTACGGGGGGAGCTGACTCACAGCTCGAGACCAGTGGCACGGGGCAGGGGGTCGCGGTGGCCAGCTTGCCACAGGGACCTTGTGGCACACGTGGGCACAGCCCGTCTCCTCTGAGTGGGACATCAGAGACAAGTCTCTCTAAGGTTGCTGATTGGGAGGAGGTGTGGTTATTTTCTGTAAAATGGTCTAATTAGCTAATTAGCACAAGGAAGGTCTCTTTTTTGGATTTTTTTTTTTTTTTTTGGGCTTGCAGCACTGGTGATGACCAGTATACCCAGTATTGCAAGCTAACAGCGTACAGCTTTGGTTATGCACTGCCTGCTCACATTTGATGTTGTACTCTGTTTATCTTCTTTTTTCCCCCTTTTTTTCCATAGTGAAGATAAAGGTTTAAAAAAAGGAGATTTAATTCATTTGCAATTCTGTATCAAAATTCAGAGAGGTCAGAGAAGCTCATTCTTTCTACTTCATTTTGGCTCATTTGGCATCTTTCTTTAGCGGCAGGTGAGGAAGTTGCACTTCCATTCTCTCTGCTTTCCATGCACCTCAGTCATGCACTGTTTTACCATACCAGCTATTGTATTCATTATTTCAAAAAGTGCCTTGTTTATGGGCAAGCTAAGCAGGCACAATGTAAGATTTTTATTCTTCATACTGGAAAAAATGTCTTGTCTTTTTTTTTTTTCCCCCTCATTGCTTTGAAACTGTGTAAAACAGACATGGGGGAAAAAAAAAAAAAAGCCAGCTTGCCAGGCTCTTAAGTGAATTGATTGCATTGAAGAGCAGAGTTGGAGAGGAGCCAGCACAGAACCCCTGATCAGGCAAGAAGAGAAGGGATAACGCGGCCACGGCAAGGATGTGGAGCTGGAGAAAAGCTCTGAGAGGAAGAAATAATAGAGGTGGGGGCAAACAAGAAATGTTTGCTAAAAGGATGTTGGTTAGCTACCAGCGCGGAGCGAGTCACGAAGAAAAAATGCGCGTGTCAGGCAGGGAATCGGCAGAGAGGGGTGTTACAAATGCCTCCACAGAGCTCACCAGGAGACCCTGCCGGAGATGCTGTCTGTGCTGCTAGCCACCACAGTGATAAAATTAGGCTGAATTTAAAAGAAAGGTTATATTCCACTGAAGAGTGAAGTTTCTCAAACTTCATGGCCCAGAGGAGTCGGCCAGTGAGGTCCCTTCCAGCTGCAGAGTCCTGAGTCCCTCTGGGGCATTTGCCTTGGGGAGTGGCACCTTTGTAATATTTTAGCCGTGAACTCGGTGTCTTTATGCTGGAGCTCTGGATTATCCCGTTGGACTTGGTGAAGCACATCTGCGTGTGCTGCAGCAGCTAGCCTGTAGTCCTGCAGCAAGTAGCCAGGGATAAACTGCCCCTGTCATCGTCTGCCAGTGAGGGTGGCAGCTCCCAACAGTCAGTGGCTTCAGCACATGGCCACTCCAGATAGGCTTTAGATCAAAGCTCCTGCCAAAGCCTGAGAGATGCACGCATTTTTCCAGGATAGAGAACGCGCATCTGGGTACTCGTTTCTGACAGCAACAAAATTGCGGCAAGAGTGCTCTGCTTGGCTGTCGTAAGGGCAACGCAATGAGGTTCTCGTTGGAAGACACCTTCCAAGCCTGACTTTGCACTCCAATCCCACTGGAGCTGGCATGGAGGAGGCCACGTGTAAATGCTGTCCTGCTATAAATGCCTCTTCTGGAGTCTGAGGTGGTGGTGGGACTCATCTGCGTGCCCACAGCTGCCCATGGGAGGGGAAGGCGGTGGGAAATGTGGGGCTCTTACGCTCCCACTGCACGTTCTGCAGCAGCTGCCGTTTGAAGGAACAACTCCCAGAGCTGGCAGCCAGCATGGAAGAAAGTAAATAAAGAAAAGTCATCCCCATTTCAAGCTGTGGCATTTTTACTTAGTTAAAATATTTATCTAAGAAATCTGATGGGGAAATGTAAAAATGTAAGTTTATGAATGTTCCAAAGAATAGGAAGAAAAGACAAAAGGCCTGGGAGAAAATACCACAGTATTTTCATTCTTTTAATGATATCTGGTGGTTTTTTTAAGTGCTTGGGGATGAAGGACTTATTGTATTGGTCTGATTACAAAGTAGTCATAGAGCCCAAGTGTAACCGTTACAGGCAGCGCTCATTTTCTGACATCCCATATTCTTGAGCTCTGGAAGCGTAATACCAGCTATTCCCCATCCTATTTATTGCATCCAGCTTTTTAAGTAATGGGCCAAATAATGATTGCAGATGCTATAATCAACATTTTTTGTTAATGATTTAGAGCTCTATTTGCAAAATAATTAGTTCTGCAGAGCTCCATGGTACAATACAAGAGGAATGCTCTCCTGACTTTTTATAGCCACAAGTTAATTGAAACTACAGAGCCCAGAGGGTGCAAGACAGTTGAAGCCAAGCCCGGGAGCCTCAGCCCCAGGATTATTGTAGCCTGATGGGTATGAAAGGAGCTTAAATGTCAGCTGTGGACCTGCACTGTGACACATCTGGATGCTTGGAAGAACCTCCTTCGTTCCCGATGGCAGCAGTGCGTTGTAGCTGCTGCCTGTTGAAGTTGGGCTGTGCAATTCCTTGCAATTTTCTATAGCTTTCTTGCAGCTTTTCTGTAGGTTCCCAGAAGACCTGTTCCATGGACCCATGCAGTAATAACTGAGCTCTTGAGGACGGGGACCACAGGGAAACCATCTTGGTTTCTTACAGCAGCAAATGCAGAGACAGCGCCTGACAAACCCAAACGCCTGACCCATCCTTACTGAGAGGCAGATGAATCCTGAGAGCTCTTAAAAACCACTTGGAAGAATCAGCTCTGGCTACAAAAAACCCAACGTGCGTGCTCTGTGTCCTCCCTGTGTGACCAGGGTGGTGGTTGGGTGCAAAGCAGACAGATTTTGTTGCTGCCGTGGCTCCTGGCCACACTGGGTAGGACCGGCGAGGTCCCTCACTCTGTTTTCCCTTTTATCTGTTTGGATTTTCAGCTCATGAGCAGAAAGGTCTTGATTCACGCTTGGCACAACATGGCTCTGATCTCAGTGGCAGATGCCAGATGCTGCCGGAATACAAAGAAATAATGAAAGTAACCCGAAATGTGTGAGTCAGCAGTAGGTGTGATGGGGGTGCCTCCTCTGCTTTGTCTGTCTTTCTCTGGCTTTTCTTACTCCATCCACTCTGCCTTCAGCTTTAGTCTCAGCTTCTCGTTTCTCCTCCTATTTTCTTCCTCTGACTTCATTCCCTTTTGTCTTTCTTTTCTGCCTTTTGCCATCTTCTTACTGTCCGCTCGTGTGACGTGACCGTGTAGTGGGGGAGTGGCATTCCCCACAATGCTTAGGAGAACTTGACTTTTCTGGTAACTAGAAGTCTGTTTCCATTCTGCTTCAATTCCCTGGCACCGTCGGTACCATTAGTACCTTCTCGGCAGCAGACACTTCATCTATGGAAATTCAGAGTGTTCCTTCCTTCCTTCTCTAAACACAACACTGTGTGTCAGTGTCATTGCAGAAGTGCTAACTGCAGTCAGTACCTCTTTGAAAAATGCTGAATTGCTTTAGTTCTTCATTGTGAATCGCTAATTTTATTTCCTCCTAACACTACGTACAATTTCTATAGTTCTGGAGGTCACTGGAGCCTTGTAAGTGCAGCCAAAAGTGTTTTAAATAGTCATTGTGCAGCATAGTGATGCCATCAATCTCCCCTGCCATTATTATATCTAGAAAGTTGGATTTGATATCCATTTTCATATTTAAAGCAAAAATTACTGGCAAGCCGCCATATCCTGTAAGGCACAGAGAGTGGTAACTTGTTCATAAACGTTTATATGAATGTAATGGTATTACCTATTGGTTTGGGATATTTTTCAACAAATCAAGAACTGCTGGCAGCCAAATGGTTTCTGAAGAAGGTCTTTTCTCCTTAACTGGTCTTATTTTATTCTTTCATTTCCAAGCCTGTCTGTAGTCTAGCTCTAATAACGATTAGATCTTTTTAATTGGAGTCTCGTAAGCTTCAATTACTAGCTTGCCCAGAAATACTTTGCTTTTTGGCTTATGTATATATGAAAAAAAAAAAGGAAGAAAAAAAACTAGAAAATAATAGTGTAATGTAAGTCTGCGGCATATTGAATTAATTTCCTGTTCCACTTCTGCATCAGCTAACCAGACAAATAACCAATTTGTTAGGGGCTCTGCTACTTCCTTCAATCACTTGCTCACAATACACTTTTTACATTTTATTTCCTGATTTTTTTTCATTTCAATTCCTTGCATCCCCTGCAGGTCTCTGTTTCGGTGCCAACAGCAACATACCCACTGAGGGAGGGCAGGGTGTGATCCTTCGCCTCCCAGCAACCCCGGCCGCCCTCTGCTACATGCGTTTTCTGCAAGGTCCCCAACTCGAAGGACACCGAGCTCTTTGATCAGCAAGCATCCCTTTCCGTTCCCCTTGCCAATTCGCGGGGACGCAAAGCGAGGATCCCGCTGGTGCCACCTCTTTATCGCTTGGCCTTGCCTTATCGGTGGCAGCAGGAATTACGGCCGTTTCAAGTGGGTTCCCAGTTTATTGAGCTGTTTCTGAGAGCACTGGAACAGGAATATCGCCACGGCTCGGCGGAGAGGAGGAGGGTGTCAGTGGTGTGTATTGGGCAGCAGGATTAAGCAATCATAACAAACAGGGCTTTTATTATTTTCCTCTCCTGCTGCATCATGATGGATTCTTTTGGAGACTGGTACAGCACCGGGTAGCTAAGTGCGATGTGGCTTTTTGCTCCGTTCAGTGTATTTTGTGGGTTTGTATTTGTATTTAGGAAATTGATTCTGGACAGTCTGCCAGGGATGTCTTTCCAGAGAAATTGAGGCAATGGGGAGAAAAAAACAAACACCACTTTGCATTTCTGGGTAAACTGCCTTAACTGCCAAATGGTTCCTTGCAGATACACAATCCTATAGGAAAAGCTGTAAGAAAAATAAAGATGTGTAATTTGAGATTTCTTGAGTAGAAGTTAAAGAGGGCTTTCAGTGTACTCTGATGGATAGGGGAAGGAAGTACATCAATTCAATTGCAGTATTGTGTAGAGCATAATAAATATTTTATTACCACAGACTATCATTTAGTTACTAAACAGCGTGGGGCAGACTCTGCTTTCGGATGGTGTCCGCACATTTGCAACTCCGTGAATATCGCATGAGTTCGCTTCTGCGGTTGAGGACAGTATTTGGGTCAGATCCTGCAAAATCTGTGCATAAAATTTTCAAGACCCACATCAGAAAACTCTTCAGGCTGGCACTGTAAGCAGTGCGTGTTAGGACAGCAGTTGTTATGAATCTAATGGTATTTCTGGTGTGACCATAAAAATACTCTGGCCTAAGGCTGAAATTTGATAAATAAGGTGAATTAGACTATTTCAATGCTGATGATACAGGATTACACATATTTTGAAATACAGCGCAGCCTTGGCTATCCAAATGAGAGGGGCGGATAGCGAACGCTGTTTTGTAAGGTGAGCTGAATAGGCGCAGTTGGTTAAAGAATCTTTGGTCTTTTAAAAGAATCTTCAAGAATCGTAGGTATTTCTGGGTTTCAGGAGTTTCTGCAGGTGTTTGCTGTGCGACGTACATGCATTTCCGTTGGAAACAAAACTCAAGCAAATTCAGAACAAAAGGTCAGTGAGGACGGATGGTTGGGAACCAACACCAGTGTGGATGGTATGGCATTCAGCTGAAGCAGTTTAATAGCTGATTTGGGGGGGGGGGGGGGGAACTTTGGTAATTTTTTACCATTTGAATTTCTCTTTTGTGTTCAGTGTGATGCGAGGAAACCAGAAAGCCAGTGGGAAACTGGGGAGGGAACATGCATGAAAACCAGCAGCAGAAATCTCATCATTTTTTAGTAATCGTTTGTGAGCTTTCTGACCAGCCACCACAGTAACTTTTGATTTCTGGTTTTCCTGCTGTCATACAGTAATAGTTTTAAATTTGTCACGCTGGAGGGAGATGCCAATATCAAACTGAGAATTAAGTAAATGGTTTTGAGTGGAATTGGAAAGAAAGTGTTCTCTGCTTTAAGCTAAGTTTTACCTTAACCTAATTACACGATAGTGTAATCAGTGTTTAGCTAATCCTGATAGGTGAAAATTTGGAAGTTAGGCAAGAGATACGTCCTCACCCAGACACATGTAAGTGCTTTGCAGTTTGGCAAGGAGATGTGAAATTCCTTGCTTTGCAGGTTTACATTTGAGTGACTCTTTGTGTCCCTTCATATGCTTTTCCCTCTGGGACTTTTTTGGAGCTGTGTTTAATACAGAACCACTAGGACACCCGTGAGTTATGGGATAATAATTCCGTGTCAGGTACTGTGAGAATGAAGCTTATTTTACGAGAATTCCCTTTGATGGAAGTAGGGCCCCTAATTCAAACTTGAGTGCATTTTAAGAGACATATACATGCACACAATAAAATCCAGGGAGAACAATTTGCATAGAAAAGCCAGGAAACAGCTGGGCTTACAGACAGCTGAGATTTTAGGGGTTGTTTTCTGGGGGAATAGGGGTAGAGTCAGCAAAAGAATTTTAAATCTAGGCCGCTTTTGAGAATTTTGCTTAAAATTGTATATGTTGGGATAATTTTTAAAAACACAGCTGTGTGCTGACTTCTGAGACCAGGTAATTTTACCTAACATTAATATTGAGGTTGTTGTTCTTTGTTATTATCAGCTAACAGTGATGCTAAGAGGCACTTACTTGTCTGGGTCATATATGTATGTATTTGCTCTTACTTTAAATTCTTTCCCATAGATACAATTCAGCACAATCAATGCCAACAAAATTATTTTGAAAGCAGATTAGATTAAAAATCTCATCCCTTACTGAGCTTCCCATTGGCATATGAGATGATCCTTAGAGAATTAAGATTTGTGTCAGCGACAGAAATGCTCACATGAGATTGCTCAGCCTCTTGCTGGCTGTTTTTATTTTAAATATTTGACGGAGGTGCCTGGCCAGGCTAAATGCAGTCTGTGTAGTATACTTCTCGAGGTTGACGACTAGCACCAGAGCAGAAAGAAAGTATCTGAGAAGCATTTTTCTGTACAAGCATGTTTGTAAGTGTTTTTATTCCAGATCATGTTGCTGGTGACTTAGGGCTTTCCTAGAAGGAGGACAGGACTGTTTGTGTTGGGAAGGCATATCTAAGCGTGGGCTGAACCATTTCCAAACCCCAGCTGGCTGGCGTCTGCGTTGGGAGTATCTCGGGTTTGGTTTTGTTGGTTTTATGTGGAAGTGTGATACCGTTCGGTTGTAATTTAAGCCCGATCCTTGCCCTCGTGGAGCCAGGAGGCCGCTTTCCACTAATGCGTTTTGAGGTGGGGGACAAGAGGATGGTGCAGGCAGCCCTGGATCAGAGTGATGGGACTTGTGCCCTGTGCTGCTCCCCAAAACTGCGGTGCAGTGGAGGCAGAACAACTTCATCCCCTCTTCCTTCCCCCCATCTCCTGGATGCCTTGAAACATCAACCTCATCATTTAGAGGCACAACTGTGGGTGTACGTGCACGTACACACACACATGTTGATGAAACTGTAATAACGCTAACGGGTTCAGCTCACAGCACTTAAAAATGAACCCTTTCTTCCCTGGATTTTGCTTGAACTCGCTGGTGTTCATCCCATGGGCCACTGGACTCCCTGGCTGCCCCGAGCAGCCTCTCTGCAGTGATGGACAGTTCTGGTCATGCACGGTGGGTGTCTGAGGGACTTGGACCTCAAAACCTTTGAGGCCAGATCCCACCTTGTCTTTTCTACGTTGAGTGAAAGCAGGTCGGTGCAGATTTGTGACTAATAAGTGTAACGTGTCAGCCTCCACCTGCTCTGCCTGTGACCAGTCCATTTTTTTATAGTCAAGGGTAAGTCCCAAGACTGGCAAATGGTTTGGCTGCCAGAACACCGTGGTTCCAGATGGTTTAGGACGATGATTTTGTAAAGGTATATTAGGGCCATTTGGTATCCTTGCCACTTCGTGTATCTATTGTAGCAAATAATTTAATGGAAAATAAGCGAGGCTGTGACTTAGGAAATAAAGTTCGGGAGCCTCCCATTGTTACTGCTTTTGTTGGTTTTATTTAAAACAGGAGTCACTGTTTTTATAGATTTATTGCTGCAGCCTAGCTTAAAAGGCAAGGGGGATGGGACAATCAACAGTGATTTATTTCTTTAATGCATTTTAAATAAGTAGACCCCCAAGAATGAGGCAATGGTGCATAATTACATTACACTGGTCACAAAACTTGGGCTGTTCCTGCTGCAGGCTGATTATTTAACACCTGGTGAGCGTAAGTGAATGCACTGCTAGGGTTGGAAACTGTGTCTTACTCTGGTTTTTACAAAATCTATTCTTTGGTAGCAATTCCTCTCTTAATTTCTGAAAGCTAACAAACATTTTTGCCATGTCTGGTGAAGCAGATTATCATAAAGTTATCTTCCAGTTAAGGTGCTGTGTAGAGAGGTTTCGCTGAGCTTTGTATGAAGGTTGGCTCCTGTTGTCCAGCATGAATGTGGGGAGCGGGAGGCTGGAGGAGGAGGGACCGAGGGGTTCAGAGACCTGTCCCCCGTCACTCACAGCCTGCTCTGTTTGCAGGGGTTCAAGTCCTGGACCTCTGCACCCAGGGGTTCCGATAGCTCCGCTCCCACATCCATACGCTGCCTCTCCTCTATCCTTGTCCTCCCTCTCCTATACCCTCCGTGGACTTCCTTTGGAGAAAAGGCTGCATGGAGAGGCATGGAGCTCCTTTCCAGATTGCAATCTCCTAAATTAAACCAAGCGAAATCGATTTGAATATTACATTTGCCTACAAGGACCTCCTGCTAATTTCTATGTTTTTTACAATTGCATTTTCCTGTTTTTGTTTAGTTTTTTTCATCTTTATCACTTCCCTGCTGCTGACTAAAGGAGCTACACAACAGGGGAAAGTGTGACTAACTCACTGCCTGCACAGGGGAAAGAGTGAGACTGCTTCTACACATGTTGGTGATAAATGCATAGAGTAAACAGAATGGAAAAGTGGAGAAAACCAGGTTTTTTTCCCTACAATCTCTTTTTTTTTATAGCAATGTTAATCATTTCTTCCAGCAAGTATAGGTTAAAACAACTTCCATCGTAAGATTTTTCACAGAAGAAGCAGTATCGGCTTAAAATTTGTACTTCCTTCTGAAATTGTTTTTAATGTCTCTTGTTGTAAGAAAGACCAAAAAATGTTTTTCCTGGTTTTTTCAGTGTCTCCTTTGGTTTGACAGCAAGTCAAAGAGATGCAATTTTTCTCTTTCTTCCGTGTGTTCAGGTCCTGTGTCAGCTTGGCAGGTATTTCCTGTATCAGTTGGGAGGGAAAACATTTAATCAACACGAAAAGGGCAGGGGGATTCACCCAGGCATAGGTCCCGAAACTGGTTTTAACTTGGGTTGAAATGGAGTAGATTCCAGACGACAGCATCCCTTTAATTAAGCAATATAACGCCGTTGATTTAAAGCCCGCTGAAATCAATGGAAAGATGCCATGGGCTGCAAAGGGCTCTGGAGCAGGTCCAGTCTCCTTTTGTGGTATAGAAATGATGCTTCAACAATTTAAGAGCCAGGGGAAGCTGAATGAGAAGCATGACGAGTGACCTGCTCACGTATTAGGTCAGTGGCAAGGAAGAAATACAGTTTTGAGCTCAGCCCTCGCTGGCTCGGGTGCTAATGAATGGCCATGTTTTCCCTTCATGAAGTGTTACGGCAGAGCTGCTTTCATATTTTTCTTCCGAGTATCCCAGCGTGGCTTTGGAAAGGAAAGGGAAATCTATTTTGTGTGTAAACACAGTATTGCGATGTTTGTTTAATGCCTTTGTTTACTTTTAAAGTTAGTCCCATACTAATGAATTTATAAAACCTACATTATCCATAAAACTGTCACTGGTGCAAAATTTAGTAATAACTCAGGTAATGTATTTAAACCACTAGTGAGTTTGCTCTATCCTTGAGTTGATAAATTGTATAGCTTCATTTGGTAGGAATCAGCAATTTTATGTGGCAATTAATTTTAACGGCAATAGGGAGCCAAAGGACTAAATTTTTACCCTTGGTTTTCTGCACATGTAGGGAAATATCCCGACGTTTCACGTTCAGGTTGCAGACCTGGGAAGCAGTGTGTGCGTGGAGGGAATGTCGCTTTGCAAGGGATAGGACCATGCTGCTCCAGCCCGCAATCCAACCTGCCAGTTTAACGATTTGGGGGTTTTCTCATCTTTTAAAATATATGTCAGAAAGACAGCAAATGACAAAAAACATCTGTCTCCAGGATCTGTCTCGCTTTACCCCTTCTCTTGCTGGTTGCCTTTTTTATTGTGTAAGTCACCACCATCAGGGATGATGCCAAAATCATGAACTTGGAGCCAGAGACGAGGAGATAAGTGTTTCCGAAGTGATTCAGGTTGTTTGTTTTCCCTTTTCTGGTCTCTGATACCCAGCCTAGAATGGTCCCATTTGTACAGTTGGCTGCAAGGCTGTAATTGTGTAGGATCTGGTCTGGGAACCAAAAATGCCTTAATTCTAATCTTAGCTCCTGGTACCAGATTTACATAGTGGTAGCAGGTCATTTATTTCATAATTTATGTCTGTAACACTGACTGCATCCTCAGCAGTGTACAAAAAGCAGCGTAGTTCCCCTAAAGCTAAAATTTGTCTTGTAGCAATAAAAAATACCAAGGGAGGTAATTTGAAGGGGATTTATTTATGATGCTGTTAAGTAAGATCCACATTTTGGTTTTTGCTGGTTGTGAAACTGGCTGAAGAGAGCTGGGCCGCAAGGTGGGTTTGGGCATTGCCAGGCAAAACCCCAAGGACATTGTTGAACCCGTGGGGTAAATGAGGGTTTTGTTTTGAGGCATCCTCCTTGCCATTGCTGCAGCAGCACGGAGGTCTGTAAGGGAAGCCCAGGACCACAAAGGATGAGCGGGGAGGTTGCACGTAGCTCCTGAGCCTTGTTTTCCAGGTGTTGGTCTCCCATCTATGACCCTGGAGCCATTGGTGTCTCCGTGAGCGCTGCCAGCTTGTGTCTGTAGGTGGGTTTGCATTTCAAACATCATTTGTGTTACGACTGTGTCAGTTCCCAAACTGGGGTGATGGCCCCAAAATGAGGTTCGGGGAAGTTATGAACGAGGTCGTGAGCCTGACAGAAATTTCATTTTGTCCAATATTTGTTCTGCTGTTTGGGGTTGCACGGAATTACTGGTCTGTAAAATGAGGTCGCAGCTGGGAAAGAAAGTTTGGGAGCTGCTGCTTTAGAGCTTGGGTTGAAATTAATTATTTGTATACCTTGGAGGGTTGCATTGGTTTTTAAACAAGACAGCTGGGTTAGAAAAACAGTCTGAATTCATTGTGAAACATGTTGTGTGATGGCCAGCTTTCGAACCTTGCACTCCCTTGGTGCGCTACCAACCAGAAATTTCAAATTGGCTGCCTAAAATTGGCCCTGTAGTCACCCAGATATTTCATCATGTTATTTCAGAAATCCCAGTGGCTCCAGATGCTCCAGGGCTGTGGAGGAGTTCATTGTAGCCGCAGTTGGAAAAGTTGGTCTAGTGTAGCTGTGTAGCTTGCATTATACCCACAGATATTTAGGCAGCAGAAATGCGGATGCAGAAAAGAAGGCTGGCCTGGCTAACACCAGCTTGAGAAGAAAAAGCCTAGCCAACGTAGAACTGGATGTGAAAAATGCAATACCAAAGGTGTCAGCTTTGTGGCTTCAAAGGAAAATGTTCTCTTAATTTTACTAAGATTAAAATGCCTATAAAATAATACCCTTTAAAAAGCAGAGTACTCCTCAAACACCAATTCAAAATGCCAACAATTCTCAATTTGCAAAAAGAAAAATCTACGGCAAAATTACTGTGGTTTTGTGCACAAAACCTGTGGGCTGTCTGGAAAACAAAAAACTGGTAAAACAGCAGAGCTAGGTGCTTGCGTGTGCTTTTCAAGGAGAATTTCTCTATAGGGCCTCCTTTTCTGATAGCTCCCTCACCATCAGTTGCCTCTTCTTTTGACTGGTAACCTCTCTGATCTCCCTACCATCCTTTTTGCTCTTCTGATTTGGTATTGCTCTGATCTCCCTACCATCCTCTTTGCTCTTCTCATTTGGTATTGCACAGAGGATTATTTTTGAGGTGAATGTTTATATGCAGGCCATGTTCATAAGAGTGAGTCATTTATGTATTCTTTTGAGTCGTGAAGTGCTGACTCTGGACATCTATTTGTTTTTCTACTTGTTGCTTCCCTCTTAAAAAGTTGAAAAAAAAAATTTTAAAGTGTTCTGCTTAGGCTTGAAATTCTAATTAATTTCCAAATTGCTGTGCTTTGAGGATATTCAGTGGGCAGAGCAGGCGCAGCCCTCCCTTGCCATCCATGCCCAAGGGATGCCGCACGGGCAGCTGCTGGTTGCTAGTGCTCTTCCAGTTGCAAACTCAGCACTTGGTGGAGAAATTTCTCTTCGCCTCATTATTATGGTTTGACTTGTGACTTTATTGTTGCATGTTCTGAGTTCCAAGGATGG
Source organism: Haliaeetus leucocephalus (assembly GCF_000737465.1). Classification (NCBI taxonomy): domain Eukaryota; kingdom Metazoa; phylum Chordata; class Aves; order Accipitriformes; family Accipitridae; genus Haliaeetus; species Haliaeetus leucocephalus. Next base: position 4,114,975 of record NW_010973266.1, read on the forward strand.
GGGAAAAAAAGCAGGAAAGGAAAGTGGGGTTTCGGTACACTTCCTGCACGTTGGGGAGCTGTGCTCTGTGTTAGCTGCTGATAAGGAGGTCTTTAAACCCACAGGTTTTTAAACTCAGCACATGGTTAAGCACCAGGGAAAATAGATGCCTTTTCTGTCTCTAAAGCAGCCATTCCCTGGCAATGTCTGTGCTGTTTTGGAGCCGTCCACGCCAATACTGTTTGGCTCTAGGGAAGAAATACTTCCCAGCTCGGGGCTGACATAGGTATTCAGAGCAGCTCCCAGACCACCAGACTCCTGCCCCCATGCAGAGGAGAGATGTAAAGAAGTGCGAAGGACCCGCAAGCAGCAGACGCTGCTCTCTGGCATGGCTGTTGGCTTCCACGTTCCTGCAGCCGTCGCTCCAGGGAGCCAAGCAGGGCAGGACAGTGCCGTGTTGATATGTATCAGATGGCTGAAATGAAATGCAGGCTGCATCAGAGAATTTGGATGGGCTCCTTCAGCTGTTTTTCTCCGTTTGCCTTGCTGGCAATGGTAGAGCAGCACAAGTTGTGGTTCATCCTGTTAGATGTAGTGGAGGTGTGGATTCCCAGACAGGTCCCAGACAGCTGCAGAGATGGGGATTTACTTGTCCTATTAGGCTGTATATCTCTGTGTGCGTATGCAATGTTGCTGGCCAAACTTTGATTGAAACCACTTCATCCCTTGCTCTCTTCAGTCTACAAAGCATGTTTTGATTAGGAAAGACTTACGATCATCCTGTACTCTGTCAGATGCACCTTCCTGGTCCCCAGGAAGGAAAACATTCATAGCTCAGTCCCTACTCAGGGAACGAGCCGTGGGTTTACCTGATGCTGCGTGCAGAGACTTGCAGGTACAACACGCTCCCGAAGCCCTGCGATACGGCCTTGCAAGAAGCAAACCCCTTCAGCGTCTGCCGTAGCTGGCTGTGATGGTGATGGCTGGCTGCTCCAGAGACGGCTTATCTCATCACAGGCTCCATCCAGGCTGCAAGACACGATGGCACGTGTGGTGGTCGTCTCTGTACTTGGTTGGTTCTCTGTGTTTGGAAATGCTGAAGTTTCCTTATTGCTCCCTCCTCCTGTCCCTGTCTCTTCCCTTCGTTCCCCAGTTTCACAGCCTACTCATATGAGCCGTGCATTTTCAGGGAACTGAAGAAATCATCCATCTCCCAGGTTCCTTGGGTGGCACCATGAGAAGACCGTGGGTGCAGGTGTTTATGTTCAGAAGTCACAGAGCTCCTGCATGCTTGCAGTAGGTCCACGTTCACGACGATATTTTATAAACCCCAGCCTGTGAGACCATTCTTCCCTGCTAGCACTTAAGATGGTGTCTACGAGTGTTGGCAGACACGGCACCGACTCTGCTGCAGGCTGCCCCAAAGCGGTGATTGTATTTGCCTGCTTCCTAGCAACTTAGTGTGCTGGTTCAATTACAAAGGACTTGGAAAAACGCGCTCCATCTGGTTTTCCAACCCCAGATGCGACCACCCCAAAGAGTGATCTAATTCTTCTGTATTTAGACTTGAAAACTTCTCACCAGTTGGTGGTGCGGGAAATCAAATAAGAGTCCTTAGGAGCAATAAGCTCCACATGCTGGCCTAATTGCGCTGCTGCTCCTACTCTAGTGTATTTGCAACGCTGCTGTCAAAGGCATATTGTTAGGATAGGGGAAAACCCACAAATCTTAATTTGAGTAATAATTTAATGTGGTCCAATAATTAGCTATTCACGATAGGGGCCCCTTCGCGTCTGGTGTGGTGTGTTGCATGGTGTGAGGAGAAGGCAGGCAGGCAGGACTCGTGGGCGGCCTTGGTCTGTAGACCAAGGTTTGTGGAAAGGGATAGTATCTCGACCTGCTCTTCAGCACGGTTGTTGTAGTCTACATTAGATCATCCGAGAGTGTTGTTCGTGTTTTAATGGGGGGGGGGGGGTTCAAATTAAGACAAAAAAAGCTGCTGCATTCCACCTCTGCGGACTGAATCAGGAGGGCAGGGTGCACTGTGGGGAAGGAGAGGCATAGCCCAAACTGGGGAGTTACTGAACGATAGGAAAATGTCCCACAACCTTGACGGAAAGCTGGAGCGTAAAATTCCCTCCCTCCTCTCTTCGGCCGAAGGTGTTTCTTGGTTGTGGACTTTTTGTCGACATAGGGCTGGGGATCAGAGCCTTATCGTTTTAGGCTTGTCCTCAGGCCGCGCTTTCCTATGCCTAAAGACCCAGCTGGGGTACCAGCGAGGGACAGTTTGAAACCACTTTCCTTGGCACTTAAAACTTCAGACTGAGTTTGAACTGGGGGGTTGCCAGCCTTCCATATTCCCTCTGGGTGATTCGAGCAAGCCCTGACTCGGAGCGGTGGTTGTTTTCTGTCAGGGTTTCCTGTGGGAGCCCCCGCGCCGCTCAGAGGAAGCGTGACCAGGCCCGCCGCCATCGACGCGGCGGTGGGGAGCAGGGCCGGCCTGCTGCTGGAGGGCAGGCGAGCCGCCGGGCTAGCTGTGGAGGGGAGCCTGGCTGTCCACAAAAAAAAAAAAACATTAAAAAAATTAGAAAAAGGCACGACCCCTTGGGACCCGCATTTTGTCAGCAAATCAAGCAGGCGCTATTTTAAGCTGCTATGTACCTAACGCTTCCTGTTTTTCAGAAGAAACGTCTTGTTTTTTCGCTTTTATGTTGACGGATTTATTTTAACGGCTTGTTCCTGAGGCAGCACGAAGGATTTTCTACACACACACACACACACACATCCGAAGCCCGTGAGGAGGGAGGGAGCTGCTGGGGGGGCGGGGAGGATGACCACCCTCAGCCCTCTCCCGAGGATCGCTCGGAGGGTTCCTGGGTGCACCGAGGAGCCTTGAAGGTGGGACGGCCGCCGCGGGGGGCTTTCGTCATTTCATGAACGCTGCTAAGTTAAGCCATGTGTGGTTCTCTTTCGAGGAGCAGTGGCCTGACCAATAAGGACGAAGTAAATAGCATTCATTTCCTGCTGACCTTTTAACACGAACAGATGTTTTCTCTTACGAGTACCATAGGCCACTTCAGTCCCTGACCTCATCAAGTGGGCTGCTGCCGTTTTCTTACTCGGCAGTCTATAAAACTGCTTTTTTAACCTCTTTTGCTGAGACCCGCCTGCAGAAGTGGGTCTCCCGCCTTGGTCAGCACCCATGTGCCTTTAATGTTTCTGACTTTCTTTTCTCTGGATGGACCAACCACTTCCTCCTCATTTTTGTCCTCTGTGGAGGATGGCAGATGTTTCCTCTGATGGGCTCTATCAGGCAGCCTGGGGGAAACGAGTTTCCCTTTATAATATTTTCCCTAGCAGTCCTAGCACAGGTTGGGCTTGCAACCCGACGGCTGGAGCAGTAAGTCCATCGCCCTTATCCCTGTTTGTGGTGCCTAAGCAGAATGAAAGGGGTCTTGGAGTCACCTCCAAGCTCAAAAAGGAAAAGGTTGGCAGTGCCGGAGCTGAGGCTTTCATCGGCGTGGCTTCCCTTCAGCGCTTACTGTGCTGCCGGAGCCATCCTGGCACCTGCTGGTGCCTCCTCCTCTGCTGCCCCATGGGTCTTGGTCCTGCCCAAGGGAGTCAAAGTGATCTCAGCTCTGTCCCAGGCTGCTCTGCTTGGAGATCACCTGGGTGTTGCCTTTTTGCCAGTCTTCCCTGCCGCATCTCTAGATCTGCTGCTGCGGATGGTGCTGGGTGGGGATCTATGCAGGAACTGAAGGAGTTTGGGAAGCCAGTGTGGTGGGAATGAGCAGTAAAGCTTCCTCATTCCTGCCACCTTTTAATTTGCTTTCGGCCAAGGGATATGCAAGTCTGAGCATGACTTGCGTGTCCAAGAGTATCAGAGATGCCTAGTTCATCCAGGAGGCAGCTAAAGGAAGTTTCTCAGCTGGCTTTCCTGCCCAGAGCCTGCTTTCTTCTGCCAGTGCTGCGTGGAGACCACAGGAACAAGCTCTGCAGTGAGGTAATGGACAGAAATGTGGAGGCAGGCTGGTGTGCGTGCCATGAATTGGTCTGAGACCTTTGCCTGTTGGTGAAGAGCCTTTTTCCAAAGTTGGCATTGCAGTAGTGTCTCCTCTGATGTCATCAAGCAGGGCGAGGTGTCTCCATGTCTGGGATGAAAAAAGCACAACTGTGGTGCTTGTGAGCCAGTTTATTTGCTGTGCTGCATGGTACACAGCTTGTGTTCCTGAGTTAGTGACATTAAGGTTGGACAGCAAATCCTTTGGCCTTCTTTTGGTTTCAGGTGGGGGACATTGGAGATACGAATAAATACCAGTATGATTTTCAGTTATTGAGTTATGCCATCTGGAAAGGGATGTATGTTAATTTAAAGTTCATGGAATTACCTTTGTAGACTCTTTTTTTTTTTTTTTTTTAGTACTATGCTGAACGTAGGTTGATAGAGATTCCGAGGTTGTCGCTTGTTGGGTTTTTGGCCTTTCCCTAAAAGAGATATTTTGTATTTGTTCTTTTAGTTCCATAAGTATTTAGTGGAGGATGTTCAGAAGTTTTACTTCATGAGTTGTGTTTTCTATCCAAGAGCAGTGGGTCTACGCAGGACAAATAAGGGGGAAAAAAGCTCTTTCTGTGGGTCAGGTTACCCTCCTTTTCCTGTTCAATTAGAGAGAAGTATGCAAAATCTTAAAAATTCCTGAGTATTACCCAGACATTACCATTTTTATAGTTTCAAGTTTAGCGAAAATGACTCACAGGCATTTTTAATAAAGGATTGCTCAAAATAGAGTGGAGTGTGATTCACATTAACAAATCAAGACACAAGAGAGGCAACAAAGAAGCCTTTAACCTGATACTCACTCTTCCCCATGAGTATATTGCAAAGTGGATGGCTGAGATTTCCCCTCTGCCCATGGTACCTGGCAGTGGTGGGAGCGGCGTGCAGGGCAGGAGCAGTGATGGATGTTGCTGAGCGGTCACACCTCTGCTTCTGGGGCAGTTGAGACACGGTGGGAGCAGCGCACGGTCCGACCTGCCCCTGCTCTGGCGGTGCACGTCCTCTGTCAGCCCCCGTTCAGTCCGTCTTGCAAGTTACCTGCTAACATCTTCCCAGGCAGGTTGGTTGTAGAAAATGATTACATCCCAAACATCCCTGTCTCAGGGGTAGGAATCCTGCCCATCTTATATATTTTTTTTTATTGGTAAGTGTAATTAGGCAATGCCTAATTGTTGTAGGCAACGGTCAAGATCAAACGTTTGAGCCTGAAGTGGAAGAAAGCCTGCAGTTGGGCACCTTTTCCAAACACACCTCACTGTTGCTCACCGGCACTCGGACCTGAGCATGTGTCCAGCACTGCACTGGTCTATTCCAAATTTTAAGGTCAACATGGCAAGAGAGATGTCGCATCTACAGCAGTGTGCTGCTTGTAGGGACTCCGAGCGAGGAGCCAGCTTCTTTGGCTCTACCTGAAAGCAAGGAGTGTTCACAAAGCACGCTTGTAACACAACCCTTGTGAGAAGAATTGTTTAACAAATAGCCAGATAATCTAGTTTGCCTTTTCCGCTGTGTTTTAGTTTGCCCTGTGCTGGCAGTCAGCCTTTCCCAGGTTTAACCTTGCATAGAAGATTTTATCTTGTGAGTCTGCAGAGGTGGCTGCTGGTTGTGGAAAACATCACTGACTTACCAAGTGGATTACTGGGCAAAATCGATTTTACTTGGTACATTCATATGCTGAAAAGCAACATAATAGTGTCTGCTTTGCTTCCACACCAGCGAGGGGGAAGTGCCCCAACATGTGTTGGAGACCCTGCACGAGTCTGAGAGGCGACTGAGTGTTTTGGACCATATTTATCACCAGCATAATTCTGATAGCATCGTTTTGGCTGACTGAACAAGACCTACAGAAATGCCTTAGATATACGTGCTGATGTATATTTTGCGTCTGTCTTTACTTAAATGTTAAACATTCCCTGTGTGCAGTGAGAGCCGAGACCTTCCCCATGGTCCTTGCGGCTTCTTTGGTTGATATATGGTGTTTTCCCTCCTTTTTGTCAAAGTGTCCTCTATTCCAGAGATAATGCAATTGCTATGCAGTGCCGTGCAAATACTCTTCTGTATTTGTATCTCTTTTCTATTTAATTATACTGTATAAATGTCTTCAGTAAATTTGATAAGTTGGGTGAAGGATATTGATTTTCGAGTCTCTCTTGTGCAGGGCTCCTTGTAGTAGCGGCAGCCGTTCACCAGGCCTATTTCCTGAGGAGGTTTTGAAGGTTCAGCATTTAAGTAGCTACAGGATAACAAAGGAATTTCTTTCTCTATGCTCCCGGTTGAGCTGCTGATTGCAGGGTTTAAGGCCATAGAGAAAACATTAGTGTTGCGTGGGTTTTTTTAAAGCCTTAGACTCATGTCATCTGCAAAAGCAGGTGGGAAGGGAAATCAAGACACAGGATAGACCCATTGCCTTCATTCCCGCAAATAAAGCCTGTTACCAGCTTTGGGAAGAAGTGAGAGGGGGATGCTCCCAGGGTCGGATGAGGTCCTGGGGCAGAAGCGGGGGGACCCTGGGCTTTCAGCTGGGGAGCCCCCCCACCTCATCCCTCCATCACCCCATGGCTGATGGTGGGGCAGGAGGAGCGGGAGAGAGACCAGTGGGTGTGTGGGGATGCAAAAGGGGTAGAGGGAATTTGCAGAGTTAAAGCGGAAGGACCAATGGTCTATTTTTAACTGCAGTTTTGAATGTGAAGTGTCACCGATGTTAAAAAAAGCTCCTGGTAAATGGTGGGGAAGATGCACGCGATAGTGGAAAGCCAGCTGCAGCTTTTTGAACTGTTCGCTGGTGTTTGTGAGGAGGCTGCGAACACTTGGTTAGTGTTAATGTTTTAATTTTCCTTTTCTCAGCCTGAGGTCTCCCTACACAAGGGACTTTCTTTAAACCGTGCTTAGCTCTCAGCCTCTTACGATTATTTTTGTTCTTCAAGAGGAAAAGAAGGGAGAAATGTAGATATTTGTGCACTTTCCTACTGCGCTCGCTTTCTTCGCATTCTCTTGGAACATAAAATGTTTTCCTTTCCTTTTTTTATGCTGAAAATTGGACGCTGATTTTTTCTGGCTAATTTCCATACAGGATTTTAGCCTTGATCTATAATGCAGGCCTGTGGCTGTTCTTGCTAAAAGTTTGGTCCCACCAGGGCTTTCATTATAAATCCTTATTTTCAGCAGCAAATTGCTTTCTGCAAATGTCACCCCTCGGAGCGGGCCGGTTTGGGTGGGTAGGGGGGGCAGCGTCCCCGCAACACCGGGCCCTGCGCCTCTTGGCCATCCACCTGCAGGTCCCCAGGATTTGGGAACCTGGGGATTCGGCGTGTTTGCCTGGTTGCTGCATTAAGGCAGGAGGCTGGAGCTGTTGTGGTCTATCATGTCAGTGATCCGTGGAATAATGCATCCCCAAGTAGTGGCCATTTCTGTCTATTGTGTCACCAATCTGTGCATTAAAGGGACCCCGAGTAGGTGTTGCTACAATAAACCGTAACAGCTCTATAGGAGCCGTCACAGTTCATTGCATCAATAATCTGTGTATTAAGGCATCCCGAGCAGGCCTCGGCACACAATGGACCGTTATGGCTCCAGATGAGCCTGTATAAATTTAGGTCAATAACCTGAGTGTTGTTAAATCCCAAAATAGCCTTGCTACAGCGAGCTGGCAAGGCTTCTAAGAAAGATGTGTAGATTATGCAAACCTGTGTTGGTTGCAGAGGATACTCCGACTTGCTGCTAAAGGTTAGTGGCGGGAGAATTATTTCATCTTATTTATTACCGTTATCTAAACCTCTCTCTGCTCACTTGGCTCCCTCCTTCCCTCTGCTTTCACTCCTCTGGAAATTAAACCATGTGAGCGATGCTGCAAGAGCAGCAAAGGCGAGATGCGGAGGGAGAGACAGGGATGGAGGGACGGGAGGAGCGAGGAGGAGGCAGCGTTTCACAGTTGAGCCATCCCGGAGCTGCCCCGCATCCCGACAAGCTCTTTCCCACGGGACTTCATGGAAACACTCACACGTTTTCATCCTGACTGCACTTGTGCCTGACCCCGTGGAGCTCAATATTGTCTGGAGCATGGGTTTTGCATGAGGGGAGCCTGAAGGGCAGGAGGGTCCCCCAGGGCTCCCCACACCGTTGCTTACTCCAAAAGCCACCCTCCATCTTCATCCTTGACCCGTTTCTTGATCCAGGTCCTCCTTGGTCCTTGATGTAGGTAGGTGGTAGGGAGAGGAATGCCTTCAGCACAGGACGGAGAGACTGGTTTGCATTGTGGGTGTATGCCTGAATGGAGACGTAGCCTTGAACTCTTGAACTCTTTTTTTTTTTTTTTTTTTAGACTAAAGCTGCTATGTGCTGAAAACAAACAGGACTCACTCCGATGGAAAGAGATTGTGTAGTGGGAACAGATCTCGGACCACAAGAAACAGGGTTTTCCACATTTCCATTCTGAGACTTTCCATTTGAGATTTCGCCAGCAGTTGGGCAGCAAAAGATGAATTAGCTGAGCTCTTAAAGGTATTACATGTGTTTCCCCTTTCAGAGACTTGTTAGAACATATTTTCTTCAGTGATAGTAGTAAGTGTTACAAACAAAACACAGTTTTCCCCTTTGAATATTCCTTTACACAGAGCATCATCTACATTAAAAAAAAGTACGTTAAGCAACATGAATAGCTTCAGGCTATTTTACTTCATGTTGCTAAATAAGTCAATGCAGATGAGGACTTTTTATGTAAGAGTGGCTTGTAAATATAAGCACTAAGATAAGGGCAAATTATAACTCCAAACATATCCTGGAGATAGAAGTGTCACTGCTCCTTTTCACTATTTCCAGTCCAGGCAGAGCTCCCAGGACAGGCTCTGGGAGACTTGATGGAAAAAAAGGTTGAGATATCTGTGATATAATGAGAAGCACAGGGAGTTTGTTCTGTACGGGGGAGTCCGCTGTGCTAGTTGGGGGCTGAGTCTCCTGGTGTGCTGGACCATGGTGCGGCTGGGGCACAAGGAGCTTCACCTCTGCTCTTCGGGTGAGCTGGGTCCATCCTGAGTGAGTGGTGGAGTCTCCTGCCAGGCAGTGCTTGTGGTTCCTCCTCTGACCCTCGACTGGGACATGAAGGTGTGGGCTGGTGTGCACCACTGTGATCTTTCCTGGGATATGGGCATGCGTCCCCTAAGGAACTGGGCTGAGGCCAAGGTACCTTCCATGATATGTAGCCATTGCCCTGCAGTAGAGTTTGCTCGCTGTGGGACAGGGCCCAAGGAGAAGGTCCTGTGTCGCTGCTCATTGCTGGAGCCACTTGGGTCTTCATGTAAGATTTAATTGTTTGATCCTGATTACGGAAGAATTAAGAAATTAAGAGTGAAGGGTAGTATTCCAGACTTGGAGACACTTCAGCTGTACGTCCTGTAAGTCTGTAGGTGGGCTGCGCTGGCTGGGCTGAAGGTGCTGTCATGTTCTTGTCTTATGTTCAACCTGCTGATGCAGCAGCACCTGGTTACAACTCGGAATACGAGGTGGGTGCTGCTGCGGGAGTGGGGTGCCTTCGCAGAGAGACTGCCAGGCAGAGGTGGCACAGGAGAAAGAAGCACTGTACTCCCCGAGTATCCCATGTGTTTACTTCTAAAGATGCGCTCATCTAGTTGCTTCTTCTATAATTTCTTTTATTTAGGAGCGATACAGATCCAAGGACTTGCAAGAGTCGCAAAGACAAGTGGTCTTGGTTTTAGCGTTGGTCCTTTAGCTTGGGCACCCGAAGGAAAGCATTGATATCCGGGGTCTTTTTGGTAGTCTTTGAATAGCTGCGCTTGCTGTTTTGAACTTTCTGTTAAGGAGGAATTCAGGAGTAACTTGTGAGTATTGTGGAAGTATATACTATGTACAGACGTTTAATCAAATTCTGCAAGGCAAGAGCGCCGGGTGCTGCTGCGGCGAGCTGTGAAAGGCACAGCCACCGCCTCTGCCAGCCCTGCGTTTTTGGCCAGAGACTGGGAAGAGATGTGGGCTTGGCAGATCAGCAGCACAGAGTCGTGGGGATGGGAGGAACACGAGGTTTTACAGGGCAGCACAGGGTGCATGTGTGGTGGGAGGCGGGTACAGAGGTTGGGAGGATGTGGCTCTTGGCCACATGAAGATTTTGGTATGCAGCTCGTACTCAGGAAGTTTGGCCACCCTGATTACAAACATACGTATATTTGGAGATGTATAGCAAGATATCTGTCTCTTTCCTAATTTGATTTGTATTTAGATGCAGGGAGGAAAACCACCGAAGCAGGGAAGTGGGTGGCTTTGTGTGGTTTCCTAGCCAGCAGAAGCTGAAAACAGTTTAAAGTTCACATTTGGCAGTATAGTAGTAACTAGAAGGAGACCTCTGAAGGTAAGCGGCCATGTCCTACCTCTTGGCAGTGAGGAAGCTGGATTTGCCTTTGTTCAGCTCCGGAGATGGATGAGCTCTCCCCTCTAGCTCCGGAGATGGGTAGTGGTGCCATGGCATAATTTACAGTTTTTCTCAGTTAATCATTTTCAGGATTTAAAACGTAAACTGCTGTTTGTGAGAGTAAAAAGGATGAAGTTTGCTGTGTTGGAGTTAGCGGGAGGGAAGAAGTGAACTGAACAAAACCAAACCTTGAAAGCAACAATAGCTGCGCACCAAAGTGTTTATTTAACCAGGACTTTTTTTCATAGCTATTTCATCTTATTTTCCTCTTGTCCTTGCTCTTGCTTGCTCATCTATATACAGCATATGGAAAGGTTGAAAAGTGGCAATTACTAAATGAGAGTAGACAGAAACTGTTCTCCAGCAGCTCCAGATGGGGGTTAGCGATGCTGTTCACAAGCTGTGTGCCGGTGCTTCACTCTGCAGTATAAAATGCCCTCTAATGGCCAAGTAACTGTATAACTCATTTGACAAACCAGCAAATAGTCAATTTTTCTCGGGGTTTCTAATTTGGATGTGCTGATTTTGGTACAGGAGCAACTAACGGCTTGAGTATAGGAGAGCTTTTGGTTATCCAGATGTGCCAATGGCGAAGGTTCGCCTCGCTGCCACATTAATCTTTGCAATTAGTGAAAATAAATAACGAATTAAGGAACTCTGGCAAAATGTAGAATGAGATGTTATTTTTCAGTATGGCAGAGACCTTTGGAGACTGTAAGATTATTTATGTATCATTTCCTCTTGTTTTGTTTGAAAAGTTAAGGGTAGTTTCCCAGCCAGTTATATGCTGTAGCAATATCAGTGTGCGCGTTATCAGCGTTATATACTTAGAAAAACAAGATAAGAGAGGCTGAAGGAGGCCCATGATTAATTAACAGATGGATTAGGTGCTCTCAAAGCTAAGTGGATAATTTGGGTTCAGCTCCTGGTTATTGTTTTGCCCACCACTAGGCCCCTGAAGGCTGTCGGTGCAGGGTAAGCAGAGCATCGGCTGGCTTCAGAGCATCAACTGGCTTCGCTTCTGATGCCAGAAAGAGAGATGACAGTTATTTTCTTTAAAGCAATTTTCTTGCTGTCTGTTTGGGTTGCTTGTTTGTATTTAAGCTTTAGGAACGAAAGGCGTGCCAGTTCTGGTATTTCCTAGTTTTACTTGAAAACTCACAGAGGATCTGCAGAGGGCTGTTACTCCCTGACAAGAAAGCGTGCCTGGATCTTCTTTTCTCAAAGCCAAGAATTAGTCACTAATGTTGGAAAAGAAAATTTGGGGAAAAAATGTTGAAAAATAAAATAGGAACAAAACCCCAAGTATCTCGCTCCCCTCTCTTTTGTACCATGGCTACTGGGGCAACTTGAATATTGTCATTTCAGTAGATCTTCATAACTTCTTTCTGGCTACTGAGAACCCAATCTGGAGTACAATTTGTAACCTGAAATACGATTCTTAAAGAAACTTTAATAAAAATTCCAGATGCAAACAAAAACCTCTCTCATGCTTTATGCATTATTAAGATGGAGAGGAAGGAAAATGCTATGAACCCACATGTCTTTATTTCCTTTGAAGGGCATATATATATATATATATAAAGTTGTGATTCTTCTTTTACTGAGTCAACAAGTAGCTTTGATGGAGTAGAACTGATGAGGGATACTTAATGTGACTTTCAAGGGCTGAAAACAGTGCAGGATCAGGCCCTCTATGTAGTCTTTGAAGCCTTATTATTTTAGCACAGTCTGTATCTTGTTGCATAATGTTTTAAGATGTGGTCTGCATCATTATGTAGCGCGTTTTAATTTAGCAACAGATGTGCGGGCTCATATGCCGTTATGGTACATTTTGTTCACTCATATAATAGCAAGTTCCTCAAAATTGTTACCAGTTCTTCAGTGCAAGACTCCTACAGCATGTTATTCTCCTTTTCTGTACGGTGAAGAGCAGAAGAGCTCTTTATTTGCCGTCAGCAGGTGCTAACGTGGGAGTGCCGACTCTCCGTGAAGCACGTTTAACCTGCTGCGTTACTGCCTTCTCTGCCCGGCTGCGGCACCCAGTGAGTACACTTTCCCCAGCAGTTTTTGGGGGAAGGCACCAGGTAGGCAATGGAGGGGCAAGACTTTGGTCGTTAGGTTACTGGGCAAAAAAAAAAGCGAGTCACCTAGAAAAATAATGCTTATTGCCACCCACGGCATCATCCAGTCATTCCCACGGAGAGGCCTTAATGCAAAACATCACTGAACGCTCTGCGGCAGCAAAATCATACTAATAACTAGTAAAAGCATTAAACCTAATTAACAATGGTTTTGTAGCAAGAGTCTTGCCTTCACTGTTTTGAGGGTGCTGAGGGTCCATGGGGGGGATGCAGGCTGCTGGGAGCCTGGCACTGAGGTGTAATTTACAGCTGAGGTAGTTCTTCCAGAAATTGGGAAAAAAACTGGGTTTTTTTCCTAGCATCCTATTTCCCATGCAATGGCTGAGAGCAAGAAGTCCGAACCCTGGCCACACAGAAACTGCGATTCTTCTTCCCAAGTGTGAGGTTTTACATCCCTCAGGCATTTAAAAAAAAAAAAATTAACCTATTTTTTATTTTGGCTAATGAAAATCTATGTTTGTTCTCACTACCCGTATAAATGTTTAATCCTTTTTGGTTCCTGCTGGGCTATCGGGCTTAATGGTGTCTTGACACTGTGAGTTCCCCGCGTTGTTTTATTGTGCTTTAAAAGAAGACATCCAAAAGAAGGATCTCAGGAAGGATCGTGTTGTCTGTCCCTTCCCTTCCATGTGCTTCCGTCCCCTGCGGTCGTGCCAGGGCTTTAGAGAGAGGGGAAGGTGATGGGGGCTGAGCAGTGGCATTGCGCTTAAGGTCGTGCCACTGGCGTAGGGAGGAAGGATGACACAGTGTTCGCAAAGTGTTCCTCCTGCATTGTACCGTCTCCTTTGTCCGCTTCCCTCCCCTGTCATTATCTCTGTGTGTCTCCTTCTTTCTTTCCTCCGCGTTGCCTTTCTTGTGCCGAACTCCGTTTCTCAGCCCCTCCTGTCCTCCCCAACGGCAGCTGCCGATGTCTGAAGTGATCAGCCGTGGAAATGGCCAGCTAGTTCAGAATAGTTAACGCTTGGTGATGCTAACGCAGGGCTTAAACAGTTCACGGCTCTGTTCTTGCATTGAAATCTCAATTCAAGTGCGATCAAGCTTTCGAAACTCTATGCAAAGGAGGCAGCAGGGAGAGCTGCCCTTGCCATCAGCAGATACTAACTTCACAATTACTGACCACTTGGGCATCCTGGTCTGCTTCCAGCTGAGAGGACGGATGTCCTGCAGTAATCATGAGTACAAAACCTTCTCTGGGAACCTCTCCTCTCCTGAGAGCCTAGGAAATGTCCGACGGTATCATCAAAACATTTGGACTGGATTTTCCCTTGTTTAAGTAAGGAGTTGTACATGTGGAAACCCAGTTTAGATGTGAGGAAGGACAGAAGTTTGCCTTTGCTGTTTGGAAATGGGAACTTTTGCAGTTCATGGAGCTAGGAGTTTTCTGTAGTAGGGAATCTCCATTTTGTTGATGCCATATTTTGTAGAGGGTAGAAAATGTAGTTGGAAATTGTGAGCAACAGGTTTCTGTCTCCACTAAGAGTCTGGGAGTGTGCATATGCTTTTTTTGGTTGTTTAGAAGGATGCTTGTATTTGAAGTTAGAGGACTACTACTTAACCTGCGACCATGTATTCATTGGCAGAAGTGGTGCATTCGTACCACTTGTTCATTCGCACCTCGAAAGGCAGCAATCGCGGTTTTATTGCGTTGTAGCCGATGAGCTGCGTTTTGGGCAGGACTCACAGGTGCGGTTTCATGATGCTTACCAAAGCCTGCGGCGCTGCAACGGGGCTGTGCGCTTCCCTTGGCTTCGGTTCATCGCGAAACGGGGTGCAGGGAACCAGTGTTCCACTTTCCCGGGGCTGTGCACAGAAAAGGAATGTGCGAGATGCGGTTTTGTCCGGAGCGCTGGGAAGAGGGGCTCTTAATCACCTGCTGGGTGCTGCTGTGGTTTGATAGCAATGCCTGTGATGGATGCCCTAAAATATACGTCGCCCATGTTTGTGCTCCTGTGCTACCTCTGTATGCCATGAAAAGGTGATAAAACAGTGCTAGTTGAGAGAGAGCTTAGAAGACAACACATTCTTCATAAAGTCACCTTTCTCTTGTTTTTGTCTTAACGGTGCATTTTATTTCGGAAAATCACCTTTTCTTTCTTTTTGTTTTCCATCAAAAGCAGGAAAAATAAGCCCTAATACAGCTTTCTCTGCTCTAATTTTCTGGCTCATAGATTGTGGTATTTAACGGGCAGTACTAAGAAGCTTTTTAAATGTGTTACGTCAGGATTGTTTTTTTTCCTAAAACATTGTATTTAAGTACGTTCCTTCTTTAAATAAATAAATAACTGCTGGGCTATCATCGTGTCCGAGGGTTTTCAAGAAAATTTACATTTTGAAAGACACTGTTGGAGGCTAACACGGCCATGCAATTACTGTATGTAAATCACTTCACTTGTTTCCTAATCTTGCTGAAGATGAAGTACAATTTTTGTGCGTGCCCCCCTCTCTCTCAAATTTCCTCATACAATGAGGTTTTCTGTATTCTAATTGCTGACCACGATTTTTGTTCTGCCTAGCCTGATTGTATTTATTTTATTGTGGGGGACATTTAGCCTTGCAATTGTTTTGAGATTGGGTTGGATGGAGAAATCATTGAGGATAGATTGAAGTTGGGTGTGCAACTAATTGCATCCTTCCTCCCACAAATGGAAGAACTGCTTTCTTAATTATAGCTTCATACGAAGGCTGGGGAATATCCGCTTGTTTCTGTGCCCTGCACATCTGCTTTTTTCCATTTTATCCATCCCTGCCAAATCCTGCTCGGCAGCTCCTGCCACATTTTTAATAAGTCTTCTGAGTTGGGCTTTTATTGCTGGTTGATATCATCATGGACACCTGTCAGATAAAGATGGAGTAGTTAACTTCATTAGGAAGGAGTTCATTCATGGGCATTACATTAAGCCGTGTGGGATTCTGATAATATGAGCAGTAATTTCTCTGATTGTTATTAGTTTCTTTTGTAGAAAGTTTTCCTCCAGGGAGTAATGCAGGGAATTGAGACGGCAGGGGTAAAAAACTTTAATGGACGCATTTGTCCATCAGAAAATGCACTCTGTCAAAATTAAATACACTTTGCATATTGATTTTGTTTGGGAAGAAAAGGAGAAAAGAGTTGCAGCCCCTACATAATGAACCATTTGAGCATTTTCAGAACAAAATGATAACTTTTTTTCTCCTGACATGACTTTTTTAGAACCTGGTGTTTCTCCCTGAAAGTGGAGTGGGATGTAATAGAGGCAAAAATTCATGCATATACTTTTAAATGTTGCTCGTGGAAATGCTGTTAGCTATTCTGGCTTTAGCTACACTAACAGTTTAATTTTTGTTGTAAGAAATATTTTGACTGTAGCAAGCTTCTGCCTCTGGAATGGAAGTTTTCTGCTTCTTTTAGAATGTTGCATTAATTATTAATGTGAGTGGGAATCGTGCTCTTTAGCATCCCTATGTTTAAAAAAAATCAATTAATTATTGCTATAAATCTCAGAGATTATGCTGCAGTTGCGCTGCTGGGAAATTGGCCATTAACTACCAGGAAATCGCCTATCTTCCCTTAGTCAGAATTCAGTTGTACCAACACAACCCTTTTCCTTTTATAAATTAACTATCAATGTGATGCATAATTGATAACCATTTATAATAATAACAATAATCTCCATGAAATTCTCATCTCGGTATGCAGCGGCTTTGTTAGAGCCTTTACCCCTCGCACGCTCAGCCTAGCCTATTGCATTTGTTAACTGTGTTTTCTGGGAAGATATTGCTTCACTGGTGTGGTTTTAGGAGAGCCGTACACTGTTGCAGAGGAATAAAATGCAAGGTAGAAATGCTTGACCCGACTATGTGAATATGAAGAACCTGAAGTGTTTTGAGAGGATGGGTTAAGTGTTACTATCGCTGCTGTACAGAAGGGGAAGCAGAAGTCGAGGTTACAGATGCTGCCCAAGGTCAACTTTTGGACATCAGCCTGGATTTTCCTGGTTCGCAGTGTCTTCTTGTGTGCCCTGTATTACATGAACCCAGCGGTTTTTTAGTTTGTCGTGAAAATTTTTTTTGCAGATAATGCAGTGTGAAAACGCACCTACCATGGAAGAGCTGTTTGGGAGTCAGTTTGAATGAGTGGTACCAAGTTTGTGGTTATTGCTGGCTTTTCAGAATTTATTTTTTTTTTCAACCCTTTCTAGTACTTTGTAGGCAGAGTGGTTGAGACTTTGCAGAACGATACAGATGGCCACTCAGGAGAAGATTTCTTGCTGTGCTTGTGCTCATGCTTGTCTTCCTCTTCCCCTTCTCTCCTTGCAAGGCCTCTGAAAACGTGGTGGTGTTTTGCTTTGTTTCTAGAAATCACAGCTTTCCACTAATTCTGCTCTTTCGGTGCTTTTAAGTGGGCTTAAAAGGGTGGTGGACGGCTGGTCAGGGGCCAGAGCCTCTTGAGTGGGGTTCATCCCTGGAAGCTTTGTAGCTCTTATCATTGTCATCTCTCTGGTACTATAGCATAACTCGGTAAAAAATTAGTGCATGTAGCATTGAATTGTTTGAATTCAGTTGTCAGCGTGAGGTCTTTTCTTGTATGTCTTGATTCATGAATACTGTTGTGGAACTTGCTTTGAGAAACTCATACTTGGATTTTACAACAAAGCTGTTGGGTAAAAGAGCCACGACAGCACGTTCGGGGTCTGCAGTCTGAGCTCAGGTCGGAGTGTTCGGAGATTAAATGAACCTTTGGCTCTCTGTAGGAACAAAAGCATCAGACCTGAGAGGATCCATCGAGGGTCTTCCTCTGTGTCACCAAAATGCAGAAAAGCCTGCAGCTGTTGTCCCTTTGTAGAGCATTGCTTGTAAATCAGCCACACATACCGCTTTATGGGTTGCTTTATTTCATCGGCATTTAAAAGTGTGTGTGCTAGAAATGGCAGCTCTGGCACCCAAAGTTTAATGTTAGCCCTTGAAGTATGAAGGTAAGGACAGGCTACAGTGACAGCTGGAATATGTATCAAGGTCTAGCTGAAAAAATCAAGGTCCATTGATGACTTTTACAGGGCAAGGCTTAAATAAGACATGAAAATGGTTTGTGTGTGTGTATGTGTGTGAAAGTACTGGAAAAGCAAAAGCTACTTTCCCTTTTTTATATACTCTCTAATAATCTTTCAGTGTCTGTGAGCCTACAAAATAGCTTAATGGATTTTATCTGCTAGGAATAGATTTTTAAGACAGAAATAAAACTGGGAAGGCAGTTCTCTTGTACAAAGCTGTTTTTTCTGATCGCAGGGAAGATAAAGGGGCTGTAAGCTTGATTTGCAGTGTAAGATGTGTGACTGGTGGGACGCTGGGGTTGGAAGGACTAAACTCACAGCTGTCCTTTCAGAAACTTCCTCTGCTGTTGGGGACGGGTAGGTCTCACCAGGTGTGCTAGAAATCCTAATGAAGCCTTTCATTTCTCTGCAGGATCGACAGTGGCGGTATGCACGCCGACTCCTGTGAATTTTCCTAAGTTCCTGGGGGACTGCTTTGCTTTTTGAATCAGAAAGTTACAAAATACCGTCAAGAATGGCACTTGTGGATAAACACAAAGTCAAGCGGCAGCGACTGGACAGAATTTGTGAAGGTAAGAGCATGCTCCAGTTTTTCTATAGAAGCCGACAGATGGTTAAGGTAGAATATCTAATTTTTCCTTGTTTTTTACAGTGCTTAGACATAAAGAGATCCAGCTCCAGGACTAGATTCCCTGTCCTCTCTGTTGGCTCAAAATACAGTCATACTGTTGTTGAAATATTGGGAAAGGATATACTGGTTACTCATTTGAAAGACATCTGTAGTCCTCTGAACAGGATTTTTGTTTAATTACCAGGTTTTCTCCATTTATCCTAATTTCTACTGAAATGATCTAGTCAGTCCCAATTTGAAACATAGCTTAAATTTATACTGTCTTTAGAAAAGGGTTGTGCTCTGTTAAATGTGCTGCTTTCTGGAGGTCTCCTCTGGCCGGAGAAAGGCAGGACGCAGAGGCTGGTGCCATAACTCTTCCTCCCCTTCCCACTCTGGGCAGTGCCAGTTGCAGTGTCCAAGACTAGTGTCACTCAGGGGGTGTGAAAGTAGGTGATCTCCTGTAATATTGACTATCATCCTATAAGAAATAGATGGAAAATTTAAAAGTTGCTGTTGGAGTATTTCTTATGGTTTTGGGCGTATTGTTGGAACAGCTTTTCTTTCGTTGGTGTGTGGCGATAAGGCAGATTTGCTGTAAATCATTCTTTATTAATAGTAAGTTAGAGTGTCACAGCACAGGTGACTTTTACCTTTGTCCTGGTTTTGGCTGGGATAGAGTTAATTTTCTTTCTAGTAGGTGGTACAGTGCTATGTTTTGAATTCAGTATGAGAATAACTTGACAACACACTGATGTTTTCAGTTGTTGCCAAGTAGTGTTTATACCAAGTCCGGGATTTTTCAGCTTCTCATGCCCAGCCAGCAAGAAGGCTGGAGGGGCACAAGAAGTTGGGAGGGGACGCAGCCAGGACAGCTGATCCCAACTGGCCAAAGAGGTATTCCATACCATGTGACGTCATGACCAGTATATAAACTGGGAGGAGTTGGCCGGGGGGCGCAGATCGCTGCGCTGGAACTAACTGGGCATCGGTCAGCAGGTGGTGAGCAATTGCATTGTGCGTCACTTGTTTTTTATATTCCAATCCTTTTATTATTATTATTGTAATTTTATTACTGTTACTATTATCATTATTATTTTCTTCCTTTCTGTTCTATTAAACTGTTCTTATCTCAACCCACTTTTTTCCCAATCCTCTCCCCCATCCCACTGGGTGGGGGGGGAAGCGAGTGAGCAGCTGCATGGTGCTTAGTTGCGGGCTGGGGTTAAACATGACAACCTCCTATTTCGATTTTCCAACAGAAAAAGTTTTTAGGTAATGTTTTCTATTGCAGCTCACATAGTGTAAGTTAGTTACGACAGAAATGAAGTGATGGCAAACAAGCTCTGCGTTTTTGGTGTACGCTCTGATAATTCTCCTGTGCAGACCAACAGTCGTGCAAGTTTTACCATCACCAGCGAAAGCAGAACAGAGTGTCATTTTAGGAAGAATATCTTAAGTTATGTCTCTTCCAGAGTTCCAGTGTTCATCTGCTCTTACAGAGATGGGTAGTGGCCTGCAGGGTAACAATTTGCAGTATTATGTGAATGCCAATGAGGTGAAATAGGTTTTGCTTGTGGATGAAAGTGTGGAGCTCACAGGGGAGTTGTACTGCGTGCGTTTGAGCAAAATGTGTGGGGCTTTGTGGAGTTTCCAGTGAGTGTAAAATGCTGATCTGCAGGACAGGGTGGTTTTTGCCTTGATTTTTGTGTTATATATTGCTTACTCTAGCATGCCAAATTAACACTCCTTTGCTGTTGCTTTAAACTTGTCATGAGTTACTTTGCTCTATTAATTTTGCTCTGTTAATTTTGGAGGGGGGAGGCAAAGCAGAGAAGATAAGGGTTAGAAAGTAGTATCCTGGGTACACTGCAGTGTGGAGCTGCATATTTCTCCTATTGAATGTCATAAACGCTCAGGTGTAGTACGCTATCTCATCTTCAAAATTTACTTTGAACTTGACTTAAAAGAGTTGTATCAGCTGAGCCTGGATTTTCAAAAGCTGCCTTCCCAGTTTGATGTTTACTATCAGATCTAGTTGCTGAGTGTACAAGAAATTCAAAACGATCATACGACAAACCTGCTAACGGAGCTTTAGATGTGATTGAAGTTTAGATTATTTTCCTCTGATATATGAGCTTTTTTCTTCTTTCCTGGTCAAAAGATATTCTTTTCTAATCTGTAAATGTGCAGAAGACAACTTTTTTAAGTACACTTTGTCATTTGCCACTTGTTTTGTGATTTTATTGAAACGATGGGATTCACCGTTGTAAGACACTGTTGTGTTGTATTTATAAGCAACAGATTAGGACTGAGTGTAAGCAACATTGTAAAAATTACCTTGAAAAATATAAAAAGCTTACGATTTTCCAAAATACTAGACTTGTAGGCCAGCAGTATACTATACTGGCATCTCTGATGGTTATTTTTTATAATAGGCTCCTAATTGTGGATTATAGCTTAGTAAAGCAGTGAAGAGGGGCCATTCCAGCTACTGTGAAAACACACTTTGAAAAAAAAATGAGTATTTCTCTTGGTTTTGTCATGAAAGGTATATGGAATAATCAGTGAACGATGATGAGAAATTAGGGAACTACTTCAGCAGACTGAGGAGAGAAGTCTTTGCTAACAGAATGGTGTTCAGTAAGAAGAATCTCTACCGCTCCATCAAGCCAAGTGCAATGTGGTGCTTTTAATGTGTTCCTGTTCCATGCAAGCACTTGTGCAGCTTTTCTCTTTAAACAAGTGGACGGGATACAAAGCTATATTTTCCTGATGAAAACCTAAATATTTTGTAGTACGTAGGTGGATTTCTGTGCTTTTTATGAAGTTGCATATACTGTACCATCCCTTTTTACTATTTGCAAGACAAACCCTTGGAGAGTTTGCTAGGGAACGGACTTTATTCCATGCAGCAGGGTGGTGGCAGGTCTGGAGGTGAAATATCCTCGGGCTGCATGTTGTAATCCCTATCCACACTGCCAACCGGATTCTTCTTCAGACAGGCTTACTAAAAACATAACTAGTCGCATGTTGAGGGAAATAGCTTACAAACTGCTGCGGTATTAAAAGAGTATATTAAGAAGCTGCAGTGTTTGTATTACTCTGTTAAACGTGCATCTGGCATGGAAAAATAATCCAAGCTGTACAAGGAGGTGGTATCTTTGAAAATGCCGGTTCATAGACTTTATAGGCAGGTTTATGAGTCTTCCAGGAAGAGAAGTAGTTCAGTCGCATTGCATTACTCAGCTTGACCAATTTCTCTGTTTTGTTTTTTTTTTAATATATAGTTATGACATCTTTGTATGACGGCGTTAATTTATGCTCTAAGCAGGTTGCTTTGAAGAGGTGAGCTTTTGGCACCAGGTAACAGATTTTGCTCTATAGAAAAATACAGGTGGGATAAAGGTGCAGACTTGAGGGGATAAAGAAATTTTAGGGCAACAGCCTGCAGTAAAGACATTTAGAGTAGTCTGTTAAGAATTAAGTGGGTTTGTGATGCCCATCTGAATGAAGCTAAGTCGGAGTGTGCTCACAGTGATCTTGGCTTACCCGTTTCTTTTCTGATTGTCCCAGGGACTTTGGGTGCCTGTTCTGTAATTGGATCCATGTGGGTGGAAAGATGTACCCAGTGAATGGCTGGGGCTTTTGAAAATAATATATGCAGAGCGGTTTACATAATTCCTGTTTGTGGAATTGTGTCTAATTACGTAGCGGGTCAAAATATGCTTTAGAGGTGGAGCTGCTGGTGCTGTATTTAGTTAGACTTGTCCAGCACCCCCTAGTTCAGATACTGTTCCCATTAGCTTGTAATTTTGCCACATTTTAAATTTGTTTGAGCTGAAATTTTCCATTCCATTATGAGTTTTCACCTCGGGGTGAATTAAAAAAAAAAAAAAGTTCCAGCAAAAATTGTGGAGCCGTGTCTGAGTGGGAGATGGAGAGGGATGTTGTTTTTGCTGTGTTTGAAACAAAGCAGAGCTGCAATCCTGCAGCCGTACAGTGTGGAAGCCACGGTACCCGCCTGCTCTGTTTCAGATAAAACGGGTCTGAATTTTGCAGCAGAGTTGCCGTGATGTCAGGAGCGCGCCTGTTATTGTTCCGAAATTTGGGGCAATTTCTCAGCCTTTGAAAGAAATGAAGCGAGCGCAGATAACGCAGCTGAAGGTCGTGTTGTGTGCTCTGTAACGCTCCCCTGGGCACAGGGGTGGTGCGTGCGAGGCAGGGACCTCCGCCAGAACGCAGGCATGCAAAGGGGGAGCAGCAGGGTTAGGTGAAGATGAGCGCGGAGTAAATCGGAGGAAGGAGGCAGGACAGAGCCTGCGTGAGGAAGGGGAGAGCAGGACCTCAGGCAACTGGCCCTCAAACTTAGGTGCTATGAGAAGTAAGGTTACCCTTCATGACCGCCCTGATTTTAATTTGTTATGACCGTCTCCAATTGCGTGATCCTACAGGTATGTGTGTTATTTCTCCTTGTCTTGTAAGCCTGGTGGTTTCCTCCTGCTCTTCCTCAGTGCTCCCTACCTCCTCTGCCTCCCTCTGGGCAGCAGAAAGGGAGTGAAGCTCCAGGTTGATGAGATACCGTGGCAGGCCCTGTTAAGATGACAGAATGTAGGCAAGATGTGCAACATCGCTGATTTTCCTTGCTGTTTCGCTGAAGGGAAGGTTCAGCGGCATAATCTGGCGACAGACGATTGTGTCTCTGGCTGGGCAGCACCGTGGTCAAGGTGGCTTGTTGCAGCATGCGACTCTCACAGCAGCGATTTCAAACCATCAGTGGCAACGACCCTCAGGGCAGAAGCTCACCTGCCTTTCCTTTAGGAAACAACAACAGCGGGAGATTAGGTGTAATTTTTTCTGTGCCACCTGTGGCAGAACAAGGTGTGCAGCAATGCTTCCAAGAAACCCCAAGCTCAGAAGACCGTGGCGCTCCTAGCACATGGCATCCATCGCTCCTGTGGGGCTCCGGTGCCCGCACGAGGCATTCCTGTGCAAGGAAATAACTTGAAGCATCACTTCTGCTGCCCAGTCTGCTACTTCCTCAGCTGTTCTTTACCCTGTGTTTCTGTGAATATGGTTAAAAAAATATTAAATAATACCAGAAGCTAGACAGGGAGTGAGGAGCAGCCCTCTGCAGTTGCTGGCAGTGTCTTTGGGAACAATCTGGCTGGGAAGCCAGAGGAGAAGCTGCTATGGCAGTGTGCAAGGTTGCGTTGTCATTTTCTCATGAAATGTAGAAACTTAAGGGGGACAAGGCAGTAGCGGTGGCACATCCAGGATGCAGGATGGCAGTGTCTTGTCTGTGTGTAAAACAGGGGTTTCCCAACACCACTCAATTCCTCTCTGATGATCCCAAGTGCTGCCTCTGCTCCATACCATTGCAAGTGCGCTAGCTTGCCGTCTTCAACACCATTGCCATGAAATTTTAATGCCTGGCTTTAAAGTTTGCACTGACATTTGTGAGTCAGTCGAGCTTTCAACACATACCCCAAAAGTGGCAGCCCTTAGATGAACAAGAAGCAAAGTGAAAAAAAAATTGCAAGGCCAAGTGAGCCCAGACATTTTCTGATAAGAGTTTTTTCTTCAGGATTTGCCATTATCCAGTGGGAAATCATGTCCTTGCACATTGGTTTGTGCCACTAAAGCTGTCTGTACTTTACAAAATAGCAGAGCTGTTTGCAGTGCCAAACAAGCCATTCATATTCTTTGTTTTCTTTTAGGTCCTTTGATATGTCTAATGGCCGATAAATGCCAGCACAGTCACATAATACTTTTCAGTGCCTAATGCATGAGTCTCTCAGCTTTTTGACTTACTGACTTATATTCCGAGTGGCACCCTAGTGTCCTCTTTGGATGAGACTTCTCTGGTGCTACCCATAATTTAAGATTTCCTGAAAGAATTCCTCAAGTATTTACCTTCCAGTCACTATCGCATCTATGTGTGGTCTTGACCCTCACAGACCCTTGTTTATCAGTGGGAGTGGGACACCGTGGCAGCTACTGATGCCTCTTGGATAGGTCTGAGTCCTTTGATGCAATAGTTCATCTTGAAAACCTTGAATAAGCACCTTCCCATGGTACACCGACCGGTTGGGATGGTGGTTTTCTCTCCGTTCTCATGTTTCCCCATTGATTCTGTGGCTATTCAAAGGAAAAGGAACAGAAGCCCTTGAACGACGTACTTGCATTTTCAGGCTGAAGCAGGAAACTCAGGATGAACTAGGAAATGGCTTTGTACCTCCAGCAGCCAGTTCATATGATTGGTCATTATTTGTTTGTTTGTGGTGGTGTCTGCTGTTCGCTAGATTTTGACCAAGCCCTTGTTAAGGAGGGTATCTGCTCTGAAGCGTTCACAGCATAGAGCACCTGATGGTTAAAACAAATGTGATCTGAAAAGGAGCTGATGTCAGCAGCTGCTGCTGCTCAGAGCAAAATCCACATGTCCTGCAGCAGTCGGGAGAGACAACGTGGCCCTAGTGCTGCACATCCGTGCATGTCTGGTCATCGCTCCGAATTACAGAGTTGGAGAACTCTCCCAGCTGCAGTTGCTGAACCATCCACAAATAACCCAACAACCAAAAATCTGGAGAATTTTCTGCTGGGTTAGTAGTCTGGGTTTCTCGCTGAAGGTCGAGCAGGATGTGGGGAGGGTGCTGGGAGCACGATGTGAGCGAAGCGGGGAGCAGAGGAGGTGGGAGAAGGGTGGTAGCACTGGTGGGAGCCTAAAGGAAAGGTTGGAAGGAAAGGTTTTTTGCAAAGGTTGGAAATGGTGGAAGGAATTTGGGGAAGAAACAGATGGTTTCATCATCAACAAAGTTATCACATTGGCCGTGGCTGCATGGGGCTGGTTAAGTCATTTCAAGGGTGGACAGAAATTCTGTATTCCATAGTTCCACCTGTGATGGAAGTCTATGCAAACCATATCCAGTAATATTTGAATAAATATACTATGTAATGCTAGAGCCTCTGGTAAATACAAACCTGGATCTATGGCAGCGGTGCTTTTTACCTGCTGTTTATTTCAGTTTCTCTTCCATAAAAGTGGACTTAATATTCACACTGTCAATTATTGCTTGTGGTGCACTTTCTTATCATTAAAAAAAACCAAACAAGCCTCAACAGAAGTGCCCCTGAAGAATTGTAATGATTCTGGCTTTTCAGCAGGATTTGAACACTGTGTCCTTGAGGTTTGGGCAAACACACCACTAACAGCAGAATACGGAATAGGTTCTCATTCAACAACTACAGTCCATTCACACTGAAAAATACAGGAACCTTGCTTGTGGAGGCAGATGGGAAAATGTGCTTAAAAACTACAAGGCAGTCAAAATGAAAGTTGTACAAGCAACCTGAATTCTGGCATCCTCTCATTTTCCAAGCCTTAGTGTTTTGTTAACATGGTATTGTCTAGGAAATAATCAGTTATAAGACATTGTGGTACATGTAATGCCAGAAAATGAATTGTTTCAATGCTCAGCATCTCTATTCCAGACCATTGCATGTGTGAGGGTCTCAGGAGTGACTGGGCAACTCTGGAATGGGGCTGCCTCCAGTTCTTGCTCCTTTGTATAATGTAACAGTGGCCAAAATGAGTAAGTTTGATATTTGGGTGGAGGAATTTTCTTCCATTCTTGCCAATTTGAATGCCAAGTAGCATCTGATAATACTTATTTTTACTGCTTAGAACTAGAATCCTATTATCTCAGGAAATTCTTATCACCACTAGTCATTTGATGAGAAACAATGAGTTAAAGATGATATCAAGTGTGGAAGAAACTGCTTGTCCTGAGTAAAAGTGACTTATTTAGAATAAATATAGACCTTCTTTTTTATAGTGGATATGAGTTTCTTTGTTCCATGAATATAAAACACAGTACAAGGATTTCCCCCCCTGCAATAAAGCTTTTTTTATTTTTTTTTAAGTTTCCACCTCAAAGCACATAAACCATCAGGCTTTTAAGGAAGACTCGCTTACCACATTTTGCCTAGAGAGCAGGCAGAGTTAGCTTGTCAGATCCTCTGCTGTTGCACCCTGTGCTGAATTATGCTAACTGAAGATTTGTCTGGCTGCTCCTAATGTTTTGCTCTTCTTAGAGTCCGTATGGAGTTCTTTAGCCTCTCTGGAGGTTTCAAAAAATCACTCCAAATTCACACGAAAGCCGAATTACACCTCACTTTTCCAATCTGGGCAGTGAAAAGTGTGCCATCCAGCAGTGCTCTTCAGTACCCATTCGCTGATAGAGGCATGGCAGGTTTGGGAATTACTTGTCATTAATAGGTTTTGTTAAAATTCTAAGATTTTTACAAAATTGGACAGAATCCTATGGATTAAGAAAGTTCAAGCAACCTTAGTGGGTTCACAGACATTATTGAAGCTTATTGACCTTATTCCATGATTTTGAACCCTTTTGCTCTACTGAATCAAGAACACTGTATATTTCTAGGTGGAATTCTTCTGCTTTGTGATGGAGCTACTGTGTATCTTGTATCTACAGGTATGCTGTTGTCTGTACAGCATGGAGGCACAGGCTGCTCAAGTAGTCTTCCAGTTCTGTGTAGATTTTTTTTCTATACATTCACTTATATGCAGTCTATCTCCTGTGACGTGCCACAGAGAGATATGCATGACAAGATGTAGGACTTGAGCCAGATATGAAGCCAGCCTGACAAAATCCCCTAGGCATCCAGTAAAGAGTAAGACACATTTAGATAAGGTTACAGACAAAAATTTCAATAATTTGGTATGCAACCTTTTTTTGTAATAGATATGTGACTCAAGCTATTGCAAGAAGGAGGGCTCCCTTTTCCCTGAGACTTGAGTGCTATATGCACAGAAATAAGAAAAATACTTCTGTTCTCCTTGTGTTTAAGGCCACATTTATGGTAACTTAATATGTGTCTAACTCTTAATTCTGCCTTGTATTTTTCCATTTTCCCCAGCCTTAAGACAAGGTTCCATGTAACACGCTTTATAACTTCATGTCATTAATTAAGAAACAATTACAGCTGATGACTTCAATACCATCAACTTAATTTTCATCCTTACCACATTTCCCATTTAAATTAACTGGTTTAGGGATTAACATGTTGTCATCATATCTGGGTTTTTTCTCCTTACTCTAAATCCTCCCCCGCATTTAAAGATTACTCAGAAAAAATGATAATATCCCCAGAATATGCAAGGAGAAGCCATGTTAAGGGGTTGTTGGAGTGGTGGCCGCAAGGCAACCCTGTTGCCTATTCCCGAGCTCTGGAATTTGGGAGTGCTGCAGAAGCCGTCTCCAGCATCCAGGGGGTGGAAGTTGGCTGCTTTACCTTTTCCAAATATGTGATGGAAATTGTCCTCAGGGACAGATGAGAACAGGATGGATTTTCCTTCAAAATACTAGAAAAAAACTCGTATCTAACTCCTAAGTTAGAATCTTTCAAGGACTGATGACGTTTGGATCTGGACCAGGCTTTTAGGTTTGATTCTGATTCTACTGAATATTTACTGGTAAATATTTTGACAGGAGTAGGATATCTGGCTATACTAAAATAAAGCTGCAGAGAAACACATTACATGACTTCTCTTTTATATTTTTTGGTATCCACAAACAGATGTAATGGATCGAAGTGCCAAAACAGCGAAGGTTTTCATTATGTCTTTTATATCTGAGAGCTTTCTTCAAAGAGCAAGTTTTCTAGAGTTGGTTGTGTATTTTTGTTGCCTTAAAATTAAACGGCATTGATCATTTCTTACTGACACTTTTATGTAGCCCATTAGCTTAACACTATTAATTTGTTTTGTCCTTTTTTTTAGATTGTCTTTTTAGTTTTTTTTAAACCGAAACACTCTCTGCTGCCATCTAGCACCTCAAAACTTACTAATAAACAGCTTCAGTTCACAAACTAGCCTATAGATTGACATCCATTTTTGAAATAAAAGAGTGTCGCTGCCTGCTGATGATAACAGGTATTTGTCTGAATCAGCAAATGAACCTAAGCAAGGGATGCAGGGCTGGCACCTTTGGCCTCGGGGTCATCCCCATCGGGGAGCAGCCGTCCCCCATAACCGTCCCCATGGACAGTGAGGGACCAAAGTAAGACATACCTGCAGATGTGGTCCCTCCACATTTGATACTTTGATTTGATTATTGCAATACAATAATACAAAACGCCAGTCTTTTAAGAAAGCGATGCATAAATATTTTTTAGCTAAAGTAATATTTCCCCCTGTTTTGTTTTGGGTTTGGCTTTGGCTTTTATCTGTGTTGGGTCTGTAAGGGAAGAACGTGTTTCAAGCTCCTGGCATCATCAGGGGAAGTAAGGCAGAGAGACACTCTGAACCCCAGCCTGTTTATCTCCTCAGGACCGTGTTACAATCTAGTAATTAATTATTTTTTATGCAAAGCCCAGACATGCATGGCAGAGTTCAGAATTACAATATATATTCATTTAACAATGGATTTCTCTACTGCTTTCTGGGACAGCTATAATTCCCATGCTTTTCATTACGCATGCTATTTAAATCTTGATCCTGAATTCTTATTAAAAATGATGAGATTTGACCTCAAAGTCTAATACCCAGTTTTGGAGACAAGGTGCTTGATGTGATTTCTAGAGGATTATTTTTAAGAGCATTCGTAGATTAGATCTTTGCAAATAGCTGAGGGATGTGCCCAATGAACCTTGTCTACTGGCTTTTAGACTGCCGTTCAGCATCCAGATTGATTTTTATTTTGTAGTCCTTGAAAGTGTGGAGTTTTGTGGTGTAGGGATACATATGACATTTTTATTATCCCTTTGCTGATGCAGGAATGTGACAATGCTGTTTCTGCTAACTTTTATTGGAGTTTCCCCATACTTGAAGGCAAAATTGATTCTGATTGAAGTTTCAAGAGCTTGTAGGGCTCATTCCAATGGCTCAAAGTGTGTTTTACAGCTGGGCCTCTTGTTTTTAACTGCGAGTGTATTTTAGATGATTGCTAGCTTCCTGCATTTGTTACCTGCAATTCGATTTTCATCCCGGATGGCAAATAACCAGGGCTTTGCCGAGGAGCAGGATAACGTGAGGTGACAAGTTACTGCGTGCTCATCGGGGTGCTTCTGTGCATACCCTAATTCTGCAATAAATGCAAGGTAATGGGAGGTAGGGTACCCTTTCAATGAAATGCCTCCAGCCAGAGAGTCGTTGGGATGTGGCAGTGATTTGAGACGGCCAGGAGGGTGGGAAGGAACCTGTCTCCTACACCAAACTCCTTCTGAGCAGAGATAGGCACAGAAAAGCAGCGGAGAGGCAAGGGGTCAGATCCTCAGTGATCAAGTGAAATATGTAGTTTCGTTATGTGAAATGCCTTCGTGCGCCTTCTCAGCACGATGCCAGCTGGTGTGAGTGGAAGAGGCTTTGCATCCTCTCGTCACGTTGACGTGTGGAGTTTGGGGGGATTCTTGGGAAATTACTCAGAACAGCACTGCAATACTGTGTTATCAATTTAGAGAGTAAATGTCTGCTTTATTTGGCATGGGAGGTAGGCTCCTTTGCTGTGCCTCCATGTTTATTTAGGTACGATATTGACCTTTTATTTTCCATATGCATGGGCCCATTTGTATGTAGCCAGTGGGAACGGCAGTTGAACCCAGTTACAGATTCTAGTTTGTGCGTAACATTTAGAGGCAGCGTGTGCTAGTGCATTCCTGTAGCTTGTAATGCATGTGAGCCAACAGTTATGGCACATTTCTATCCCAGCGCCAGGGGGGTTGAGTTACAAATGGACGTAAGCTTTTGTTTTTTGCTTTAAAGTCATCAAAATACAGAGTTACATGAGGCAATGATTGTTTAATAATCTGCTGATCTTCGGAGTGTTTTGTTGTAACGCACCAAGTTGGTATTCGAGAGTGTTTTGTTGAAGTTACAAAGCATCTATGCTTTTGGTTTGGAAATTGGTAAAAGCATGTGGCATGGCTTCAAGCGCTGAGTGCTTTCAGATGCTGTTCTGTTCCTTTGATTATTGAAAATGATTCCAGCACAATCCTGCTAATTTTCTCTTTGTACTCCTCTAATTTCAGGAGACTGTTAGAAAGTCCATCTAGGCAGAGTGCTTATTGCCACTGCGAGAGAAATTTTTGCAGAGCCAAATTTTAGCAAATGCAGTAATTTCCAAGGATTTGGAACATTTTCTTCCTGCTTTTCTTCTCCCAATTTTTTTTTTTTTTTTAATTTGTGTGCGTGCGCACGTGTGTGTGTATGCGCATCATTCACGGTGCATGCTATTCCTTTTCCTCTCCATAGCATCCATGGTATACCACAGTATAGTTTAGCACCAGCTCATTTCTGCTTCCCCGGCATCCTGCAAGCTGAACGTAGGAGGATGATGTTCAAAAAAGGCTTCCCGAGCTTTGGGGGTCATTAGGCACAATCACGCGCGGTCCTTGAAAGCCCGGGCAGTGAGGGCAGAAGCATTTATCCTACCGGTAGCTTTGTACCTTGTCACCTTAAAATATATGACAAACACTGATTAATCTTAACACCATCTGAATGTGATAGGTGTATATTATTATACCCCTCTTGATGGAACGGGAATCTGCGAGTAAGAAATTAAGCAATTTACTCACTGACAGTGGCAGACTGAAGTATAAAGACTGGGTGTCCTAATACCTGCTCTCTCCATTAAGACGAGATGTATTTGTTCTCTAGAGGATTTTTCTCTACCAGGGGTAGGATTCCTTTGCCTTTAAAAGAGAAATAGCTTTTCTAATACTGATGCACCTTACAGTTTTTGCCAGAAATGACATTTGGCATATTCACGACATTGTTTCAGTTCCGCTTTCTCCCAGAAGGAAATAATTTGGGAGAAAGCATCAACATTTTGCTACATTAAAAATATTTTTTTCCAATAGAAACAAGATTTAAACTTGTAATTGAAAAGTAATTTAAAATAATAAAAAGCAAAACTAAAACCAATCTGCACTATTTTGTTACACAGATTAATTTTTCCAGCAACTTGCTTTCAGAATTTGTAATGAAATGTTTTAAATCAATGTGAATTAAACTTCACATCCAACCTCTCCTAAGTCAGTGCTACAGACACTAAAAAATGTTGTTTTCACAGTTGTGTTGCAGATTCAGCATCCTGATTTCTTATCACAGGTTTTATGTGTAAAACAGACTCTCCTCATGGCACTTTCTAGCACCGTGTAAGATAGTTGTTTCATATCTACTGCGAATTGTTTCCAGAACCAGATTTCATGCCATCCGTTTTTGAAAGTGGTGTTCAAACAATGGGCTCACCTTTCTTCTACTCTGTTGTTACCTTTTTTTCAGAGCAGACTGCTGTAGTCATTATATCATAACAAAATTTACCGTGTATTAGATCAACACTAAACTGAAACTCAGGGTATTAAGTCAAAACTGTGTGTTTTTCACGTGATCTGAAATACCAGAGCATTTAATCTCTTGATTGGCTTTTTTTTTTTTTCCCAGTTTTGTGTGTGGTTTTTTCCCCCCAATACCTTTATAATTAAAAGATAAAGGGAGAATAAATGTTCCACCTGTCCTGCAGTCCTTCGTCTCCCCCTCATGTCAGCAATGAGGGTGCCAGTGCCTCCTCCACTCCTGAGAAGCGCAGATGAGATTATGAGATTGGTGATGTTGGGTTGTGCCTCGGTGCCTCCGTGCCCTCTCTTGGCCATTGCTGCCTGGGTCTGAATTCAGAAGTAGCTACGAAGTTATGGGAATTTGCATAGGCGGCGCTGCTTTTAAGAGTGCCAAAAAAAAGAAAAATAAAAGACCCTTGCTGCCCAGCCATAAATATTTCATTCCAATCATTCCATATTCATTTCTCGATTCACTGGGAGTGTGCCATGTCCTTTGCTGCCGTGATGGCATGCGAGGCTGCCCAGCTCCATGGCTCCTGGGCACATCTCCTCCGCCAGCCGCGGGGCCGGCAGCGGCTCTTGGTCCGCGAGAGGCCAGCAGAACCCTCCAAAGAGGACATCTGCCCCATGGCTGCGGGGAAGAGTACAAGTCCTACAGCCCCTGGTCCTGCAAGCGTGTACCTCTGCTTGGCTTGGAGCACAGGAAGAGTTAATTTGTTCCACTGAGGGTGGCGTGTATGGGGTAAATCATCCATATGCATGAGCGTTCCCAGTGGCAGGTCTGAAGTTAGAGTCTCCTGGCTCCTACAGTGCAGGTGTGAGGAGAGCATGTCCTTCTGCCCGAGGGCTGCAAGGTTGCGCCCGTGCAAGGGCAGGCGGGTGCAACGGCGCATGGGTGGTTTTCGGAGCCCGGGCGCGCGGCTGCTTCTGCGCTTGGGCTGAAGGGAGTTTGGAGGTGGGTCTTCTGGTCCTTCTGTTGCCCGCGTGTGCACTGGAGCTGGGCAGGGTACGGCCACCAGTTACAGATCTGTCGGTTTGGGTGAGGTTTCTTTTGTGTGTCCATCACGCGACCCAAGGGCTTATTAAAGCTTTTGTTTTTTTCAGAGGTAGTAAATGCTCAAAGCTCCCTCCTGACTTCCCTTGCAGTTGTTTAAGATCAGCGTTTTTGAAATTTAATTCCTCTATGGCGTGTTTTTTTCCATTGTCAACCAGGGCTTAACATGGTGGCTACGTTCATTAGTGATTTCTTTGAAGACAATGGTGCAAGATGCCTTTGATCTATAGACCAGGATTTTATTATTTTTTCGTATACATTTTTGGTAGCTTTCTTCTGCTGCTTCAGAACAAACAAATGGCACAGATCTCACTGTATCCAGTTGGGAATACATTTTATTCTTTAGCAAAATGTTGTTGTAATAAAATGTTTCTGTTTGTTAAAATGTTCTCTGCTTTATTTATAAGCCACAAATGTGTCTTCCCATTTTGACTCTCACAAAAGAAGAAATTTTCCAATGTGCCTTAAGTTTGTTAGTTAATTCAATATGATGCCAATCAGATATTCTCTGAGAATTGCATAAATAATCTTTTGGGGCCCATGTTTTGCATGTCTGTGTAACATCCAACATAATTTTAAAGACTGTCGTTCTTGGGGATGGAATTGGAGGAGAGAATGTTTGAAGAGGATTTATAATATTTACTGCAATAAAGAAATTTAGGGATTACTCAAAGATCCTGTCAGTATTTGGGTCAGAAATATAGCCCAGAGGTATTAGTATGATAGGCAAGTATAAGCATTAGACTGTATTAGTGATTTAGCTATCATAATAGCACAATAGTCTATCATGTGATGGCTAGTGCACTAAACATTTATTGTGGATTAGCCAGGAAAAATGCACAAGCTGTCTTGCAAACAGACCAGGGAAGGTGACTATTATGTCTTTTACTGGGTCTGTCCTGGAAGGGGCATGTTGGAGGTGAAGAAATAATTTCCGTCTGAATTTTTTTAATTACAAAAGGAAAATGTTGCTTCACTAGCAGTGGTTAGCAAAATAAGCAACGGTTGACCTATTCTTCTTTGAAAAGGAATATTTGAGCATGAGCAGCATGTGATAATTTAGATACGTGTTTTGGGAAGCCATTTTAATATCTTCTCTGAAAAACGGTGACTATATATGGAAATTTTTATTACATTCCCAAATAACAATTTTCTGTGGTGTGATTCCATCTAAATCCTTTTGCCTACTCTAAGTGTAAAAAAAGCTTAATCCATATGAATATTGAAATACCACTAGATACAAATTGAGTTTTGTCTGATGTTTCTGAGTGTTTTCCCATTTCATAAACATGTAGTTTTTCCAAAGGACGCTGGAGATAATAGGCAAAAGTCTGCTATTCCTTTTTGCTTTGTAAGACCAGGCTTTAGATCCTTTGATCCTCCCCTCCTTTTCCGTGACCTCTGCTAGGGTCTTAAAATTATACATTCCAGATTACACCTCCACAATTTTCTGTCCTGGGATGATGAAAGGATTTGCGTATTATGATAATAATGTAAAGAATCCTTTTGGAGCCTAGTTAGTACAGCTAATTTGAAACTACAACAAAAAATGTAATTTCCAAAGCAAATTACAATATTCATAAAGTGTTAAACAGATACCTAACTAATTTCTAATCGCTCTTGTATTCTTGAGTATCTTGCATTGGCCTTTTTTTAGGCCTGCCTGCTTGCTCCCATTTAATTTGTCCTTAGCTGTGTGCAGTGGATTAACATTTCATCAGGGTGGATTAAGATTGAGCTGACACTGAAGCTTTCTTTTTTATTTTTACATGCGCGCTTGTGTGGACGAGCGTATACGTGCACATTTCGTTATCTCGCTGCCGGTTCCTGGTGGGTGCTGGTGCAGACGGGAGCCCTGAGCTAATGAGGAAGGAGACAAATGAAACGGATGAAACGCGTGTTAAAAAAAACAACATGCCAAAAAAAAAAAAAAAAAAAAAATATTCCCCGGGGGGGAGAAATTGCATTGAGGTTGCTGGCTGGGTCGGCGCGGGAGATTTCATCGGGCTAAAATGATGTCACATGGAGCGAGGGCTTTAGCAGTTTTATTTAGCTCCTAATCCCCACACACTGCTCGGCCAGTTGTCCATGTGCGCGCGCCGTCCCCAGCGGCAGAGGATAAAGCATCTGGGCTGAGCGCGGCCGCCCTCTTCTGCGGCTGCACTGCACGGGAAGGGTCTCTCCCTCCGCCGACCCGGAGCGAGAGCGGGTGGCAGCGGCCGCCGCATGCTTTGCCTACTAAGGTTTCGAAGAATTAATAATTCAGGCAACGCTTTGAAAGGCAAAACCGCCGGCCAGTGGTTTCTGAAGTCCCGGGAGGGCTCAGGCGGAGCACGGTCCGGTTTTGATGCGCCCCGGAGGAGCGCCGAGAAGGAAGGTGCCTCCTCTTCTCCCTTTCGGCGGGAGCCAACGGCCTCGCGGCGATGCCCATCCCCAGCAAGCACCCCAACATCGGCCGCTCGCAGAGCTGGGACGCTGCCGGCTGGTATGAAGGCAACTGGGAGAGCGAGAACGCCTTCGAGTACCAAAGGCCGCCGGGCCGGAGGAGCTCCCTGACCTACGGTGGCGAGGGCGGCTGGTACGAGCCGCCGCGAGCCAACGATATCATCTTGCAGGGCGGCGCGGAGCTGAAGCAAGAGGCGTACCCGTACCAGGATGCCGCCTTCGCCCCGGGGCCCCTCAGGAAAGGCTCCGTCCCGGACTTCACCTACTGCGACCGGCAAGCGGCCATGGCAGCCCGGGGCTCCCTGCCGCCCCAGGATTACTACAGCGACCCTTCCCTGTCAGCTAGGTCGCCCAAAGACCCCCGCTGCTACCGCGACCACGTGGTGAGCAGGCCGTTGGCGAGCTACGGCGTCCCCGGCAGCCGGCTGTCCTGGGACCAGGTCCCGGGGCGCCTGCCCGCCCCGCCGGAGGCCGCCCGCCTCTACAGGGACCCCAAACTGGTGCTGGACGGGCAGCGGCCGCGCGGCAGAGACGTCTCCCCGGCACGCTACGGCGCGGAGCCCCCCGGCCCGCGGTACGTGGCCGAACCGCCCGCTTTCCCCGGCAGGCAGGCCTACGGCGACGGCGTGGAGCGGCCCCCCGAGCCGGCGGGGGGCAGGCAGGCCGCCCCCACCTGCCTGGTGGTGGACCCCGCCGGCGGTGCCGGCGGCGGCTACGGGCCGGGCAGGGAGGGCGCCGGTGCCAAGGGCCCCTACGACAGCTACGAGGCAGCGGCGGCAGCGGCGACCCCTTCCCACCCGCCGGTGCCCCCCAGCTTCCCCGGTCCGGAGGGGAAGAGGAGCTTCGACCCCGAGTTCGTGGCGCTGCTGCGCGCGGAGGGCGTCTCGGAGAGCACTTTCGCCGCCCTGCTGCAGCAGGGCTTCGACTCCCCAAACCTGCTGGCCATGATGGAAGAGAACGACATCAAGTCCGTGGCTCCCAACCTGGGGCAGGCCCGCGTGCTCTCCCGTGTCGCCCACAACTGCAAGGCGGAAATGCAGCTGCAGAGGCAGGAGCGCAGGAGCGGGACGCTGCGCCCCAGGACCCGCTCCAACAGTTTCAGCCACCGCGGCGAGCTGCCGGGCGACTACGGGGCGCCCCTCGGCCCAGGGCCCGCCGCGGACGGCTGTGCCCCCCCGCAGCCCCCACCTCCGCTGCAGCCACTCTCCCCGAGAGGAGGGGAGATGCACCGCCGGCCATCCAGCGCCCCAACCCAGCACCTGCTGGAGACCACCGCCTACCCTGCCTCCGCCGGGGCTCCCCAGGGGCCGCACTTTCTCCCCGGTTCTGGATACGGCACCCCCCTGCCTTGCAACACGCACCCGCGCCCGGCCTCTGCCTACTCCGCTCCGGCCGGCATGCCCGTGACCGCGGCCAACCCGCACGCCAGCCCCAAAACGGCTTACCCCACCACCTACACTGTCCCCATGGAGCTGATGAAGAGGGAGCGGACGGCCCCGGCGTCGCCAGCACCCAGCCCCCACGGCAGCCCGCAGCTCCTCCGCCGGCCGGGAGCGCCGGGGGACGGCAGCCTGGCACCCACCGGACCCGCTTTCCCTGCCCAGCTCTCCCCATACCCGAAGCTCAGCAGGCGCACGGGGCCCCC
The DNA here is from genome assembly GCF_000737465.1 of Haliaeetus leucocephalus. NCBI lineage: Eukaryota > Metazoa > Chordata > Aves > Accipitriformes > Accipitridae > Haliaeetus > Haliaeetus leucocephalus. The sequence continues at coordinate 4,151,704 of NW_010973266.1, forward strand.
CGTCATCGTCTCCACCATGGCGTCACCTGAACCAAGTAATTTCCGAAGGGTCTCACCCCGTACGGTAGTTTAGAACCGCCCTGTTGTTGCTTCCTTTGCCCCCCCAAAAAACCCACAGTCAAACGTATTGCCTTCTCATGCCTAAATGTTAGACGCTTCCCTATTTAGAAAAGGAGGTGAACAGGATTTCTTCGCAGGGCCGCGCTGGCTACGCGGAGCTAAAGATGCTGGTTCTCGCTCTGCGGTTAAATTCCAAATATTTTATTTGTTTAGCCAACTTCAGTTAAAAGTGAGCGGTATCTCAGATAATGCTTCCAGGGTTAATCTTGCCGTTCCTGTTGTTTGTAGAGAACGGGAGATTAGATACTGCGCTGGCTGAGCAATTAGGACTACAGGGTTTGCTGCAGATTGACTTTTTACCGCTGTTATCAAGCGCAAATGTGTTTCTCTGAGGAAATGGTTAGCATTGTTTTGACTAAATTCATCAGATAGCTAATGGTGTTATTTGAGAATCGACTTACCTTTGGCCGTTACCTAAGTCTTTTCTTCTTATTATTAATTTGCTGTTTTATCAGGCATACAAAATAAACCCCTTGATTTCCTTCTAGAGATGCTTGTAAGTGAAGTGATATAGCTGTTAAAGTAATAGGTCTGCGCTTAAAACTAAAAGCCTGTCATTAAGCCCTAGAACAATAAAAATGAGTGGTGGCTCCTCGTCTTCCCTTCCCCTTCTAGAAGTGCTCAGGCCCTTGGCTGCTCAGATGTAAAGCTAGATAAGCTGAGCAGGCTCCACTCCTCCACTGTGGAGATGTACATTGATGATAACGCTCAGAGCCTGAGAGAAACTAAGCCCCAAAACCACACTGCTAAGCACAAGGAAATTTGGCAAATCCATTCATTTGCGGCTTGACTTGTTTGAAAAACGTGGAAAGAAATCCCTTGTAATGTTTTTCCTGGTAGTGACTCTACGAGCAGGGAATTTTCTCCGTGTGCGGTTCAGCTGAACTCCCATGCAAACAAGTCTCAAACAATGTGCCGTACCAGCATACACGCACAAAGCTTTAATAAAAGGATACCTTTTATAGGCATAGAGACAGTGCCAAACTGGTGATGCCATTCCACAGGAATCTAAATAAAGAATGATTTTGTGAGTGGAAATGATAAAGTTGTCAAAATGCAGACACTTGGCGCACCCCTTTCCCTGGCTTACCATAATTACACAGCTAGGAAGTAGATGCCGTTTCTTTCATGCTTATGTGTCCTTTATGTAGCTGGTGTAATCTATTGATTTCTAAAAAATGCTTAAATATTAGGCAACACATTCTGTGTTGACATGAATTAGATGCAGAAGTAGTACGTTCAGGCGGTATTTTTAAATAAACAATTTCCCAAAGCCTGAAAAAAAAAAAAAAAGATGAACTGGCATAATGCAGGGAACACAAATATGTTCATTTATTTGCGGTACGTTGGATTGAGCCGGTTGATAGAGATGCTGTGAAAGCCCTGATGCTAAGGCACTGACGGAGCACATGCACTGGGAGCAGTCTCCTCTGCTACAAGTAACAGACCCCTCCTTCCTTGTGTCTCGTATATAAACTGCAAACCCTATTCTCTAAAAATCTAGATACTATCCCTTCCCTTTAAAAGAATTACCAGTGCGCAACAAGAGGAAGCCAGCAGTGTTTCTGTGCTGCTGAGCTCTTTCTTGCTACTCAACCTTCTTTTTTCTTTGCCTACGACCAACTCATTTGCATGAGGATGACATTTGTTGCTCCAGTAATTTCATCTGATAATGGCCAGCTTGCAAAGCGGATCTGAAAACATATTCCTTAATTATGTGTTGCTAAGCAACGAGAGGGTTTGGCCATAATCACAGAAAGATTATCTTCTCATTGAAGTCCCTGAAAGGTTTAGCTGAAGTAGGACCTGTAAAATTGTCTTCATTTTTGTTTATTTCCCCTTTTTATTTTCCAAATAGCCTGAGAGGTTTTCTTCCTGTTAAACTATATTTTAAAAGTAGAAGCCAAGGTAAGACACATGGCAAACAGAAGGTTATGGATTAAAAATGAAAGGCGTGGCGGTTTGTAGATGTTTGAGCTGTGTTGAGGAATTACTCTTTAAGGAGCACCATTGCTAAGGAGTGTTCACACTTACACACGAGGTGATAAGCAAATATTACAAATATGTTAAGATGTTTTTAAAACATTGAGCGGATGACAGAAACTTGACTAAATCCAGGAAAATCGTATTTGCCAGCAGGAAGAGACAGGGTGTGTTTTTAGGAGCAATGAGCCTTCTCCTGGTTGTAGCTTTGGCTGTGGATACTTGAGTTGCAAGGTGAAAGCAAGTTCAGTATTAAACTCTGTCTCTAAACGGCTGCAAATATTTTCTGTTGGTATAAATGTCTTCTTAGTCAGTGGAGGGGTTATAAGATGTATGTTATAGTCCAGTGATATTTTGAAGCTTGTTTTACGGGTAGGGGTTTAAAATATATCATTTTGGTTATTGTTGAAGTCTTTTTGGACTATGTATTGTAGTCTTTCTACAGTGAGTTGTTTCTAGATACCCGATTTGTGATTTTGTGCTAAGTTTTGACAGTCTGTACGGATTCTGCACAGCTACTGTTTACTGGAATTTGGGCAGAGGGCTCGCAAGAAGGCGGCATCTTCTCCTGCCCGGTATTTCTTATGGTAGAGGCAGCATCTCGGGCAGGGATACAGGCGTGCACCACATGCTTATGGGCCCCTCCTTTTGGTATGGTTAAGTAAGGGAAAATCAGCAACAAGATTTATTGCTGCAACTTCTTTGCATTTCATAAAATAATTATTAAGAAGAAGTTAGATAAATTGCCCTTCCTGGGAATTGCGGAGTTGTATGAAGAGAAGGTGGTGAATGAGCACCCTTAACCCATTGCTGTGGCAGCAGAGCGAACGGGGTGTGGGAGCCGAGCGATGTCCCCGGAGCCAAGCTGGCTTCCCGTCCCAGGAACTCCCCAACCACGGCTCTGGCAAAGCTGCTGCTCTCTGCATCCTGGAGACCTTGTGCGTGAAGCTGTCAGGAATGGCTTTCCCTGGGGAGAAACGTCCTCGGAGCTTGCTGCTCCTGCGGCCTCACCATCCATAGCATCACAAGTAGTGAATGCACCGAGTCATCTCAGTGGCAAGCAGGAAAAAAAACCCTGCAAAGTCTGAGCAACAAAACCATGTCAGCTGGTGGTCTGCTGCCAGAGCAGGTTTGTGACCAGCCTTGTGCTGAAGTGGGTGGTAATGCAGGGAAATAAATAGTTTAGGTCAGCAAAGCTGGTAAGGGCAAACTGCATCTAACGATCACTGATTAGATTACTGGAGCTCCACCTCTAAAATGCTGCATCTTCAAATTATTATGTTTGCTAGTATTTTTATTAGATTACTTGATTTATATTTTTTATCCGATGTTTCAGTCTTAAAGCAGTTGGCTGAGAAGAAGTCCTGTATTTTTGTAGCTAGCCTAGACTTCTCCCAAACAAGGGGTCGGTCCAGATTTCTGTTTCCAATGATGGACTTAGGGAGTTCCAATGAGGAATGGTGATTCATTGCAAATACGTGTCTTGGATGTTTTTTCAAACTCTAGTTTACATATGAAGATATGAAAGCAAATGATCACAGAGGGGGAGATACTTCCCACAGGGCTGAGGAACAGGGCTGCCCCGTACAAGTCCGGTAGGTATCATAAGGAAGGAAGAGCAAACTTACTTAGCTGTAAGATTCGGTTAAAAGCCTGACCTTTTCCTGAGCAGGAAAAGGCAAGCTGAGGGTAGCAGACTTCCCTGGACAAGTAGTTCACTCCAGTGTGAAGGGGACTCATCTTCTCTTTTACTATCTTGGATCCCAGCTAGAAATGCCTTTCACTGTGATTAGCTCAGCCCTGCTTACACTGTTTAACACGATTGTGATTCTTTTTATTGGTATTTTCCACCCTGTGACAGATAAAAATTGTGTTAACCACCCATCAGTTGCAAGCTGAAGGTGTTCCTGTGGGCAACCCCCAAACAGGAGAGGGCATAGGCAGGAGCAAGAGCCTTGATGGTTGCTCAGGGATGGTTGAAAGAGCTCATCCAGGGTGGTTAAAAGAGCAACATTTGCCCATTCTTTTAAGAGTACCGCATTGAAGTTGTCATAGCTTTCTATGGGCAGACAGAGTTTAGCAGTGATACTTCGTACACAATATAAATTTCATGAGCATTTGTTGTTGGTGGTTTATTCTTTGCCCAATGTACCATATAGTGGACAGTTCAGAAATCAACTTCAGGTTTTCTTCACTATGTCTTCTGTACAGAGTGTTGCATGTAATCACAATGTGTACATGTAAGACAGCTCAATTAACAATCCGGACTGAAACAGCACCAAAGGAAGCTCCGTGCACTGAATAAATCTGATGTAATTTGCACATTGACCTGACAGACCATAGCAACTCCTTGGAGCCATTCCCAGCTAGTGTGTTACTCCAGGTAAAGTAAGTCTGCACTGCATTCACTGGCAAAACCATGGACTAATGATTTTAACTGGGATTGTAACTTCCATACAAAAACACTTGATTGAAATAAGCGTGCCTGTCTTGCTAGTGTCTGCTGTCCTGATGGTCACAGCATTGTTTGCAAGACTTTAATATGCAAATGATAAGGGTACTAGCTGGAAATAATTGCAGTGAGTTTGGGAAAGCCTTTGAAAGGCTCATGAGGACTCTCACCAACTTCAGTTGGGCAGATGAGTGTGCGGATGTGTATCATGCGTGGATCTTAAAACCGAAGTCATAAGAACTGCTCGTGTTAGTAGAGTAAATGGCTGAAGAACAGAGCGTGCAAGAGATGTGCTGAAAACTACCTTGATAAAGTATTGACTATATCTTGGCCAATATGTGCACATGATTCACTGATAGCAGAGAATACGCTTTTAAAATACTTTTTTAAAAGGTTGAAATACGCTTTTTATAATGGTTTTATCAAAAGCAATATAAAGTGTCAAACTCATTCCAGTTGCAATTCATTGACTTTAGTGCCATGGCAATAAAAAAATGAACTTGGCCTATTGTAGGAGAACGTGTTGTCAGACACACAAGGGTTGTCATCTTCAATCTACACTTTCCCTTTACCCTGTGTCTGTAGTTCTCTATTATTGTTTGAACTTTCCTATATCCAGATCATACTCTGACTATATTTGCTGACATTTTTTTAGCTTTCTCGTAAGTAGTTTCCATAGCTACAAACTTAGTGTTCACAGAGAGAAAAAATTTTAAAGGTTTCTGATCATTATTGTATTAAACATTTTTTGTATTTCTTCTCCTTGTCTTTCTATCTGTAGCGTTATGCTACAGACCAGTTTAATGAAAATGCTGCACAACTAAATTGTCTATTATTTTTAAAAGCAAAGTAGGTGCTGAGCTGAATCCTTAAAAAGCAGAAGATGAAAATCGTTAAGTCACTGATTTAGAATAAATGTTGCAGACCTAGGACATGTATTAGTAAGGTTTATATATAGCAACTGGCAGATGAGCTTTTGACTTTTGCACCTAAATAAAACCTGACATTAACAGCATTCCACTGGCTTTTGGTAAAGAAAGCTAATATTTAATCTCTTCTGTCTGCTGTTTCTAGTGTTTTGTTAAAGATGAAATGTTACTTGGGGGCGAGCAGTCACGTATGTTATTTTTCCTAGGCAATAATAGTTCCACCTCTCCATTAGAGAGGTGCTGGGCAGCCATGCCCTGCCTCAGTGCAACCGGGTGCGTCCTTAGGAAGCATTTTGGCAGAGGGGTGGTTCGGCAGCGCGGCGGGACCCTTGCCCTCCACGCCGGAGCAGCTTTGTTGAGCGAAGTTGGAGGTTTCTGAGTGCCTGTGCCTGGCTGGCGTGACCGCCAACACCCTGTCCAGGGCCCTTGCCTTCTGCACTCGCAATCCAATTAGCTGCTCTGGAGCAGATGGAGCGGATTAGTGCCTGGCTTTCCTTCCTCCGCCCTCTCCCCCAGTGCAAAGGGTGTCGAGGCCAACAATCGGCTTAAACGCGGGTCCCATGGCACAACATAACACGGCCCTAGCCCTGCCGGCACGGGGCCACCCTGTGCCCCTTCCCAGGTGGAAGGCTTTCCAGCTGCGAGGTTGCTGCAGTTCACTTCCCCAGTGTGACGGCTCCAGGTCTCAGGTAGTTTGGAAGACCTTGACCTAACCTCATTTGCCAGGCATAAATTTCATTTTTTGTTTGCAAGGAGTGTCTGCGGACCCCACTGCTAGATGCACGAGCAGCGCCTTGCGTTTGAACGGCCAGTGCTGTTGCTGCCAGCAGTAGGGTCAGTGGTGGAGGTTTGTGGTCCCTTCCCTCCTGTGGTCTTCCCTCCCGGGAGCACCCCAGGCCCTGGGGGTGCATCTCAACCACCAAGTGTAGGGTGGCCAAAGGAAACGGCCTCTCACCTCATCTTGCACGTGGAAGCGGAGGCAGCCAAGGAGGGGCTGGGAGAAGAGTGAGATCACAGTACTCTTCCCACAGTTCCCAAAAGCGTCATAGTTCCCGGGAGGAAGGTGGTTTAGGCTCTGTAATCTGAGAGATAAGCAGGTTGTCAGTGTAAGAAGGAAACCAGGAGGGCTTACCTGAACGGTTGGAGCCAGTGGAGCTCCTTGGTACATACTGATATGAACCTCCAAGATGGCATTCTCAGGTTTTACTTCTGTATGCAGATACATATATATGTGTGAAAATGGGGAGAAAAACTCTCAAAAAATATAATCAGTGTATCAGTCATTAACCATTTGGATCAGTACTTCTGCAGAGTCTTTATTATTTGCCAGAATTGACTTGTTTTGGTTATCAAGCAATTTATTATTTCCTCAGTTGTCATACTGATTTGGCAAGTAAATAAGCAGACGGGACTTTGCTTAGACAGCAAACACAATGATAAGTAATAATTAAGGATATACTTTCAATGAAAAAAGTCAGAAAAAGAGGATCAAAACTGAGGTCCCATTGAAACATTTGGCATGTATTTGCCAGATGTGAAGGTGGTATCTCCGGGTGGACTACCTCCATGCCAAGGAGCCGCATCAGGAATCATAGGGCGGTGGGATGCAAGAACCTGACAATGCCCCCTTGACTTCCTTGCTGGTCTTCTTAACCCTAACACATTTCCTGACACTTGTTCTAACACTGCAAATCCCTGAGTGGCTTCAAGCTGCCTCCTACCCACTCCTTTACTAACCCTATAGATTATCAGCCTTTTCTTACGATGGTCCAGTCTCTTATGGAGTCTCTCACTGTTACTCACAGAGAGAAAAAAACCAGGAATAGAAATGTCACACATAGTCTTGTGCTCTCTGCCTTCCTCTGAATGCTTTATTATAAAGTTTTAAATGAATATTCAAAAAGTACAGTAGTTCATGCAAGTGCATATCCTTTGCTTTGTTGGTGAAGGGAACGTCGATCGGTATGTATTATGAAAGATAAGAGAGTATTCAGTGTAGACAGCAGAGAGCTTATCAGTATCTAGACCGTCCTGTTGGGACACTGAAGTAATCAGGAAGGCCGAAATGTAGCTTTAGTTATCCCACCTGGCCAGCAGCTGCAATTCCTGTTGATCTCAAGCTTTCCCTGTCTTTGAATTCTTGCGTGTGTTGAGCGGACCTGCATAAGAGTGGAAGTTGCTATCTTACCAGCTAAAACATTTGGCTTAAGAATCTCAAATTTCCATTTCATTCTTGTTTGTAGCAGTTGTGGTTCTGTTTCATGCGTAGTCAGGGCTAAAAGGTCCAGAAACCAGAATTACTATAATAACACCAATGATTGCACTGTAATGCAATGCCGAGCAACCTGTCATGCTCTGCGTTGAAAGTTTTCCCCTTATGGTTCATATTTATTCAGCAAGGGAAGGTGTTCTCTGTACTTGCCGTTCATGCTAAAAGCATCCTGAGTAGCAGTGTGGCATCTCCCATGCCATGGTCTGGCCAGAGGGTGAGCCTGTGTATCATCTCGCTGGCATGTGATAAGATACAGAGATGTATCATGTGGACTAACAGCCCCACGATCTGGCTCATCAGCTCTTTTTTACTCCAGTTTTCTGTTTCTGAAGCTTGCATGAGAAAGGCCAACGAAATTAATATTTCTAATTTTTGAAGAATTTCTTTCCAGACAAGCAGCTTCCAAAATATGGCAGGGAGAGAAGTTGTGCCTCCATCTAAAAAATGGTAGTTTTGCCATTTATTTCAATCAAAGAATTATTTTATCCTCTCCTGCAAAAGTCACAAGCTCCACATAACTTACTTTTATTGCATTTCTTAAAATTAGATCTACAAAACCAATGGTTTCTTTAAGCAAGAGAAGCTGTAAATTTCATGCATTGAATGCCTGTGCATTATTAAAAATAATAGGTTATATTTGTCAAATGGATAATGAGTATGTTTCTTTCTCTGTTTTTCAGTATTTTAATGAGTACAGGAAATGTTGGCTATTTATTTGCTTTCAGATTTTACCAAGGAGCTCTGGAGATAATTGTCAAATTTCCACACGTGTATCAATATTTCATGAAGTGCTGTTTTTCCTCTGTACGTTCAGGAGTTAGGTCATTAGCACCGGAGCTGTTATTAACAGTCTGAAGCAAGTCATAAAAAGGAATTCCACAGAACACTTGCAAGTTTGCAATTGAAAATTTCCAAAACAAAATTATAATAGGGGGTTTATGGGTAAAATAAATATCGGTAACATTGCTCAGTTTCAAATGTTGCATGTTAAATCCATTAGAGGATTTCTTGCTTGATCTCGGTTTCTGCAGCTTGTAGGCCTGATCTGGAGAACGCCAAGGCTTTGTCTGTGTGCGCGTGTTTGGCCCCACGCCCGGCACTAGCTACAAATTGGGGTGTACCTTACAGAGATAGGATATCCATCCACGTCATGCTTTGGAAAAAAAAAATTCCACCTTACTTTCTACCAGCAAATTAAATTCTGTTGAATTATTAAAGCTCAAACTGCTTTTAAATATAGTACCAATCGGCACTGATGTTGACTGTTTAGTTTTCAGTTGTTTTTGAATGGTCAGCCTGACTTTGAGGTGCAGCACTGGCTGTGTGTTAAAAACTATTGTTCTAGTTTGGACGTTTGCCACTTAAAAGTGGTTTAATTGTGCATGTGGTTGAATGTTTCTGTTTTCTTCATTTCTGATATTTCAGTTTTACATGAAATTATAATATTCCTGTTCTTGTTCTGATTAGGCAACTTAACCACATCTTTGGTTTACCCAGCCTAAAACTGCGATGTGTCAGGCTGGCCTCTGCTTCTATTAATGAGCTAGTCTGACTAGCTCACTGTGATGCTCTCAAGAAAAAACAAAAAAACCTCAGAAAATGAAAATTATTCATAGAGATGGACCCACTGTGTTGTGCTGTAGAGAGGGTGCTGTACAAAAATAATTGATAAATTACTGTGGCTTTTTGATCATTATAAATGGTTGAGTTGCCATACATGCTTCACTAGGCACAGTTGAGTGGTAGCTGTGCAAAGAGCAAAAACTGAGACTTTAAACCTGATTGAACTACATGAAATCTGGAGCATTAGCGTGGAAATCTGAAAGTGTACAGAGAGCTGGAAGGTGGCTGGAAAGGGCATCCAGGTCTCCTGAAACAGAGGTGATTAGAGCAGAAAGGGAAGAAACCTGAGGCTCTTGCATCTCTGAGAACGAAGCAGGAGAGGACTTCTAGCTGGAAGCGGGTGGGCAGTCATGGGAGAGTCCCCGGCTGCCCCGGAGAAAAGGACCCCAGGCGAGGGGATGGGACATGCTGCGGCAGCAGGAGGTGGGACACACAGTGACAGCAGTGGAGCGGAGCTGGATTTGCAAGACGTGCAGAGCAGGAGGCACGGAAGGAGCTTACTTGGCTGCTCCACCGCAAAAACATGAATGGTGGGCAGGGACCAGTGGCTCTTCCCTGGAGAAGGAGGGATGGGATCTGGCGGGAAGGGCAGAGCTGGCTCTTTTACAGTAGGGTTTGAAGAAGATCCTCAAAAGTGGCAGAAGATGTCAGAACTTGCATTTCTGTCTACATTTTGGGATAATTTTAAGATTAGTGACACTATGGGCTACAATAAACCAAAGCAGGTCACTTGTGAAAGTTAAGAGAAATGAGAATTGTGGTAGCAGTTGAGGAGGAGAAAGAGAAATGGCAATTGTGCAATATTGATAAGAGTGTGTGGAGATAATGAATTTGATTGTGGCTCAATATTATAAAGTTCCAGACTGTAAACAGATATTTGTCAGAGGGAAGGTAGTGCTCGGGGTGAAAAACAGCTGCTTTGCTAAGTAAAAATCACCTTGTAAAGGATTTGCAGCTGTGAGAGGTGTCTAAGAGAAATCCAGAGCAGATCCATTCGATTGTCTTGTTCTTCTAAGGTGGCACATGGAAAAGACGGAGTTTGGGAAGTTGGTAGTAAATATGATGTTCATAACTTTTGCTTAGCTCTGAAACGGAATTTTTCTCTCTTCGTAGTTGCTTCATGGTAGTAAATGAGCTTTGTCCTGGGAAATGCAAAGGGAAGTCCCATCCTACTGTGGCTTCTGTCCCCGGTACAGTGGTGGGACTGCTCGAGCAGAGGTTGGAGACAACGCGTAGCCACAGCGTTATGTCCTTAGTAGTGGTGGCATCGGAGAGAAGAGTGGTGCTGAGAAAAGCAAACCCGACCATTTGGCACCCAGGCATGTGCATTCGTGTGCAGCCGGCAGGCGGGCTGAGGCAGGGAGAGGGGTAGGATCAGCGGAGAGGGAGACTGGTCTTTCACAGTCGTGAAGAAAGCAAGCACATCGGCAGAGACATATGGAAAGCAGATGTCACAGAAGGATTGGGAGAAACAACATTGGCTCCTGCAAGGCTTGTTGCTCGAGAGGTTTTGCACAGTGCAGATTCGTGTTATGCAACCAGTTTATGGTACGGGAAGTTGCAGAGCACTAAGTGAGAGCCAAAGGAGATGTTCCACCATTCTCCCAGGGGGACAGTGAGCCGCTTTTGCTCCAGGAAGGAAGAGGCGTCAGATGCCAGTAAGGAAGAGTGCTGCTTTAACTCCTTCCAAAAAGCCTCTTGCACTCCTCCCAGAGCCCTCAGGCTCCAGAGCAGCAGCTGGACTCGAGAAGATAAGCAGTTTGCAGTGCAATTCCTGTCTTACTTTTGGTGGGTTTATGGTTCAGTCATGGATTGCCTGCACCAGGTGCCAAGAGTATATGACTCCTCTCCGTGGTGCCCCTTGTAATGGGGAGAATCTGGATGTACTGTGCATACTGGGACAGTTTCCTGGGGAATCTCCAGTTTCCTTTACTCACACTCTGGGAAGTTATTAGGCATGCTGAATTAATATGCCTCTTACCTTTTTGTTTGTTTAATCCGTTCATAAGGCACGTAGCCAAAGCACTGCAGTACTGAGCAAGAAGTACATACTAAGAAATGCCGGACAGCCCAGGCAGCAGCCAGGCTGCAAGCACCACTGAGCATAGGCAGGGCTGGAAACTGCCCTGCAGAGTCAACGGGAGCAGCTTTCCTTCAGTGCAAACACATCTGGGGAAGTGGGAGAGGAAGGAAGAAGGTAGGAGAGCAGAAGAAAGGGGAAAACACTGGAATCAGCAACAGTAAGCCAACCAAAATACTGCAGCAGGATAGACGGTGCCCTAAAGGTAGCCAGTTTCTAGGAAAGTATTCCATGCTTGGTAAGAACGCTGCTGGTAACATTCACAAAATGTTTGTGTTTCGAATTTTTTCTACACTCTCTCCTAAGCACAAGACTCTGGCCAAGGAGAAACATGGGTCATGGACCATTTCCAAGGGTGCACTTGAGATGCTCTTACTGTAATTGAACATGAACCTGTGGCCTCCCAGGGCTGTGCACACTCCTCTCAAGTTGGTGTAGTTACGTGCTTTGCTTGTTTGCCTCTACCTTCTACCCTTCATGGTGCTAGAAGTACTCTGACTCAAGTCCATCCAAATACAGCAGTGCTGTGTTTGGTAAGTGGGTCGTGAGCCCTCGGGGTCTGAGCAATGATTTTCAATCAGAATTTGGCAAAACAGCAAGTTAAAATTCTTTTTTTAAAAAAATTGATTCCCGCATCCAAGATTTCACTCCACAGCATTTAAGGTTAATTTCCTGGTAAACAGAATGTGTAACCTGTGTTTTGGTGCTTTGTATCAGCCACATGGAGCTCTTGGGTGTCAGCTGTAAGGTAATTTTGCAGGTCTCCTGGGGTGATGGTCATACTCCTGCTTGCAGAGGTGTTCGGGGCAGAGACCCTCCAAGGAGCTGCACCTCTCCCTGTCCAATTTGGGATGATTTTTTTTCATCTCTTGTGTGGAAGAGGATCGTGAGGGTGTCCTCTGAGATTTTCTTTTTGGAGCCACACTCCAAAAACTCAGCCTTCCTGCTGCCATCGCTCTCCAGTCACCTGTCTGCAGACCGCAGCCTTGCCCGTCAGACTTCCTCATGTCAGAACCCACGTTTCATTTCATTCTGGCGGCTGGTTTGAAGCAGAAAAACACAAACACCCCATGCTCAGTCACACAGGGTGGCAGCCCACCACAGTGAGGAACGTGCGCAGCCCTGGGAGGCCACAGCTTCATGTTCAATTACAGTAAGAGCATCTCAAGTGCACCCTTGGAAATGGTCCACGACCCATGTTTCTCCTTGGCCAGAGTCTTGCGCTTAGGAGAGGCATCAGTATGTTGGTTTTCTGCTGCAGCCAAGAAGTGTTTTCGCCTTTTGCCTTCCCGCTCTCCCCAGACGCACACAGCACAGCTGCCTCTTCCCTGGGAGCACTGTTTTGGCAGCGGCCGTTTGAATTTCCATAGTGGGATGCTCGATCGTCTCAGTGTGACAGGTATCAGCTTCCTTCTGGTGCAGGTGTCAGGTGCTGGTTGGATTGACAGACCTGAATGCGACCAACACAGGGGAAAGCTGCATTTTCTCTACCTGTAGTTTTCTTCACTTTCCTGTGCAGTTACCTGTCTCTGTTGGGATATACCCTGTGCTGGCTTGAGAGATGTGCAGAGTCTGAAACGTCTCTTCTTAGGGAGTTTATTGTGCTTTCAGGCTGGCATCTGGTCTGCTGTTTAAAAAAGCACACAACCTTCCTGGTTGGCGTTTTCCATTTGCTACACAGCTCGCTAGTTCTCCTGCAACAGCACACCGGGTCTCCACGAGGACAGCCGGGCAAACCTGGTCAGCAAGCGAGCAGCGAGGTGTGGGTTTCTCAGGCTTCCTTGCAGTCGGTCGTACAGCTCTGGATGTCTCTGTACGCCCCCATTGCCCATCGCCAACTGCCAGAGCAGGGCAGAGGACTGAGAAGACCACCACCACCGCTGTATTGACAAGGATTCTCCGACGCTGTTGAAGCTGGGTTGACTGATGCTCTGAGGACATGCCAGTAGCCTCGTGGACCACATTGCGTGGTTGCAGGCCATGACGTAAAATGCTTAGCTGCCGTAGGGATGTCCGGGGGATAGAGTGACAGCTCGTCAAAACTAGACAACAGTTCTGTATTTGACATCTTGAGGTCAAAAACTGTCGCTTCCTTGATTTTTTACGGTGTCTTAAATCGCCTGGGGACTGTTTTGAGCCTTGTCAAAATGTATTAATTAAGGCCAAGTCATATTCACAATTTGTACTGCTCTGATTCGGCAGCAGGACCACACTTGATTTTCAGCCTAATAATTACAAGTGGGTTTGGAGGATCTGGGGGGCTGATAAGAGCCGGTTTCTGTTTCCTCCAGAGCTGCATGTGCTACAGTTTTTACTTGCTCTTTGCCTTGGCTGTCTGTAGCATTGTTTTCCTCCTCCTTATGAATGCAGCCAACTTTCTAATTAAGGAAACCGCTCTGCAGCCATTGTGGCTGTTCATTTGAGTTCTTTGTCCATACCAAAGTTTCCAGCTCCCCAAAAGATTTTAAGTCCTTTCCTACGAGCTGAAGGAAGATAGGAGCTTTGGCTTAGGGCAGGCTCTTCCTTTAACTCTGTTACGAAGCAGGTGTGCTGCACCAAGCACCACCGAGTGCAGCACATTCACTTCGTCAGAGCTTCAAATCCACCTATGGCTATGACAAATACCGTTGAGGTTATTTTTCTATTGGGTTCTTATATGAAAAAAAAATAGTTATGAGAAATAAATATCACTTTGTGCTGGGCTTTACTGCTTACTGGGCTTTGAGCCTGAAAGGATTTAAAAGTCATCATACTCTAAGGGAGAGTTGCAGCGAGAAAGAGGAGGTAGAGGGTTGCTCCAGCCAGCTGTTGTGATTTGGGAAAAGGCTTGTCCTGACCAGTGGAAAGGAGACCGGGGCTGAGACGGAGAGGCAGCCAGCACTGGCGCAGCTACGCCCAGTGAGATTAAGACCAAATTAGAAACTCGGCTTGCAGGGGTTTATCATTTCCTTTATATTGTGACATTAACAAATACAAATCTTTTTTATCTTAGTGGTTATCCTCTCTTGTATATTTTGTTAATAGCCATTGTCCTTACTTTATGCTGCACTGATAACTGCACGAAGAGGATGGAGACGTAGTTGCATGTGTTATTGTGCCGTGCAAAAGTACCTGGGTGTGTAAGGAAAGAATATGTGCACTTCTTAATGTCTGTGTACCAGCTCCTTTTGTTAGTCTTGAGTTGGGCGAGAGTCCTGAAGACAATGCCATGTTAATGCATCACAGTTCAGTGCTTTTGATATTTCACAGTGAAGCACAATAACTTTTTTTCTCATTTCGTTTCTGAAGTACACAAAATTTGGAACATATGCACTGCGTCAGGATTAATTGCTCTTGCCAGTCAACCCAGAGGAAGGGCTCAGATCAGGCCTGGTCGCTCACCCAGAGGGAACTCTTCGTGTCTGCTACTCTACCTTTACGTCCCTAGCAACAGCGGCACCTTCTGCTTTTCAAATTCATTGTAGGCTAAAAATAAACAGCAAAGACCCAGCCACTCACACCTGCTCGCTGTGGCGGTTTAGAGCTCTTTGAGAAAAGCAGCGCTTTTTGCAATACTATGGTCCTTGCGCTAGTAAAACTGGGTGCATGGAGGGATGCTGATGGGCGCATGCAACACGGAGGAGGATTTTCCCAGAGCCTGCTCTGCACCATCAGCCCGGGGTGGACCGCGAAGCTGGGGCAGGAGAGCACATCCAGCAGATGCATACATCGTCTTGGGACTGTCTGCGTGGCCAGCTCAGGAATACACCCGCACCCCTGCCCGGCCTCGTGGCTCCAGGTGAAGCAGGAGCTGCCCCATTTGCACACTTTGCCCAGGACTCCTGCACAACTTGGCTTCACCGTGGAGGAGGGCCACAGTGGCCTGGTGCTCAGCTGGGGTTGGGCTCTCCATCCCGGTAGATCTGCTTTCCATCCTAGATAGGTCCCGAATGGAAGGGAGCTCTCTACTAGCCAAAATAAAGACACTCAGCAATCTGCCAGGGCTGGTTAAAGGATGTAGTCTTTTACAGGCAGAAAGAAATACAATTTGGGGTAGAGGATACAAAATACTTTTGCAAAGCATCTGAGCCTGGTGCTAAGGCATTCTTTCTGTCAGGGTTGTTGTTGCCAATAGCTTCTCTTGTGCTCAGACCAAAACTATTTTGGGTGGAACATTTGCTCCCTACTTTCTAGCAAGCCTGGTCACAGGAATGAAGAATGGATTCTTTTCACTGGCCGCAGCTGGTTTGAATGATCCCCACACTGAACCCATTGACTCCAGGCGCTCCTCATGTGAATCGCAAGGAAGCAGCAACTGATTTTTTTGTTTATGTGCCTCACAGGGGCACAAACAGAGAAGCAGTCTCCAGTCGGCTGAATGCTTGAATCCAGGCTCATGTCAGGGAGGAGTCCTGGGGCGCGCTCTGTACCTGCTCCTGGCAGCAAGTATGGTTCACCAGCTCAGGCCGAAGTAAGGAGGCAGAAG
Organism: Haliaeetus leucocephalus; assembly: GCF_000737465.1. Lineage (NCBI taxonomy): Eukaryota > Metazoa > Chordata > Aves > Accipitriformes > Accipitridae > Haliaeetus > Haliaeetus leucocephalus. Next base: position 4,167,628 of record NW_010973266.1, read on the forward strand.
AGGGTGAGACGTGTTTCTGTCATGGGTGTCTGTGCAACATCCTCTCCAACACTTCCTGCAGGGTGCCTGGAGAGCATGGCTGCATTTGGTACAGAAGATCCATCATGCTCATTCGATGAGAGCTTGAAGAGGAGTCCTTCAAGAATTGTGACCCTTGTGTTACATACAAATCAAAAAGAAATATCTTGAATCCCATCAATGTCAGTTGCCTAGACCTTGAACAAGGTATTGAGAGAGATCTGCTTCAACGCACCTCTCTCAAGGTCTGCTTCTTCTGAGGAGCAACAAAATAGCTTGTTTTAGAAAACTGGGGAAATCATTTCCAAACCCGATGACTCAGATCTGTGTATCTTCTTGTAGGTGATCTCTCTGTTGAGAGCAACTTCTAACAAGTCTCTGTGGAAGAATCACCTTCCTTTTTCCTTCTGAAGGAAGAGGATTCCAGGGAAACAAATGAGCACAGAATTTGTCTGCTTGCAGAGGGAGGACAACAGGTCAAGCAAGGTGACCCATTTGTTGGGCTGAGAACCACAGAGACATTTGGGAAAACTCTTGCTGAAAGTAATGCCACTAAATGGAAAGGGGGTAATTATGAAGCCACCTCTGTGTTCTCAAGTATTCATAAGAAAGTCAGCTGGCCATGCGTTACGGATTTTTTCACAGTGTTGGGTTTTTCTTAGTACTATCAAAGCTATTAATTAGAGGACTAGGTTACACTGAGTGCTGTACAGTTTACCTCTTGGGTATTTGTGGAATGAACCATGAAAACACAGACATATTTGTGTGTGAAATTGTAAAATGCTTGTTTAGCTGGGTTTCTTGATGAGTGCCATGTCTTACTTCACCTCTTTGCCATGTAGCCTGTACCTCTTGATTACAGCCGGTGGGTGTTTTCACGTCAGTTAATGCGTGAGGGTCTTTGGGATCTCCTAGGACACAGGCACTATGTAAGATCATTGTTGCTGCAGGAGCCTTATTTTTCTAGATCCCAGGGAGTTTTCTCAGTGCACTCATTTGATATTTTTTGTAATTTGTAGGATGTAATCAAGTGTATAATAGTGTCAATAAGGGTATGATGCATCAAGATGCATCTTTGCCAACTGTTTTCTACTGCAAGGCAGAAAACTTTGTCAACTTTCTAAAACTTTGGTGCAAGACCCTCCCTTCACCCCCACCTCTTTCCCAAGAAAGAAATGAAATCTGATTAGTTCATTTTGCCATACCTCTCTCTTCTGGTGGGTTTGTGGCCTAATTTTAAAACTAAAAAAATCAATTAATTGAGAATAACCATAGGGTATATAACTACAACTCTTGGGTTGATAGGCGATGGGTTTTATTGAACCGATAAAATATAGAAAACCATTAGAAGAAAACGGCTTACTGCAGTGATATCGTTCAGTGTGATTTACAGTTTTATAACTGTAGGCAAATTTGAAATATTTTTCACTATCTTCAGTATACATTATTAGATAAACCTATCGCTTGTGCTTACCTACATCAGCACTGACTTTCTTCTCTGTGATAGTGAAGAGACATAAAGATGAAGATATTTTTAGCCCATTATAGTTTAACATGGTTTCAAGAGCAGTCAGTTTCTCTACAGTTTGGTTTTTATTTGTCTCTTAATGTGCCGAGGATGTCTGTAGGAAATGCCTCGCAGGAGTTGCAGTGCAGCTATCCTTTGCATGCACAAGAAGATAAGACACCTTAAATATGAAGATTATTGACCAAAATGTCAGCTCATGAAAAACAGAGAGAAAATACGGATCCTTGCAAGAGCAGTTTATTCCAGCATCCTGATCTCCCTCCTTTAGCTCTTGTTGCATTGCTGAGGTTGCCCGCATGAGAAAAGCCATGCGTTGGAGCTGGGGCAGGTCTGTCCCATGCTTTGGTGAGGTCCATCGTGCCCCACGCTGTGACCAAGTGAGCGTGGTGAACTTCGGGGGCTGCTGGGATGCAGCCTGGAGCCGGGACAAGCCGGGGCTGCAGCACTACAGCCCCTTCCCAGTGCAGTGGGAGGGTAGGAAGGAGCGTTCATGGTGCTCCAGGCTGTGGGGCCCCGTGTGCTTGGGGGAGAGGTGGGTGCTGAACTGCCATAGCACAGGAATAGCTCATCATTCTTGGAATCAAAAAATAAGGATCTGCCAGTGTGTTATCTAGATTAATGAAGATGAAATGTGCTGTACAAATACATCTGAAGCATGATCATGCCGTTATCCCTTGGGCTACTCTGGCTCACAAGGAGAAAAGGTTGATTTGTATTTATAGATGATTTTGCTTGCTCTGCCAGTGTTCATTTTTGGTTTATTACGAAACCCAGGGAGTGTGTATTTCTTCTGCTCAAAGATGTAGCAGATTAGCAAAGATTTTTTGAGATTATCATAGTTTAAATAGCTCTGCTTTAAGATAAATTTTTCATCTATCATTACTTCTGAGGTTTAGTGATACTATTTTAAACACTGATGATAAATTAAGGAGGTTATAAGCTCTATTATTCCAGGAACTGTGCAGTATTTGGACATTGAACATGGTTTTCATAAACCAGAAGGCGCTTGCATGCGGCTGACTGGGCTGAGTGCCCTCCAGCTGGTGTGGGAGAGCTGGAGATGAAGCAGCTACAAGGGTAGGATTTGCAAAATGATGAGAATTTAACCTAGCCTTGACTCGAGCCCATCCTGGGCACACAGGAAAAACCCATGCGGAAACCCTCCTCGGGGTGCTCGTTACTCGTGCTGACAGATGCGGTGTCTCAGGGTGAATAGGTACTTTTGGTATCAAAGTTAGTGATGGTGTTTAGCAGGCATTGCTTGGTCCACTGTCTTAATTTAAGGTGTGAAATGTGTGGCTGTGAATTATCACTAATCAAAGGAGGACGTTTTTAGGCTTAGGGGTGAGAAAAAATGTTAGGTATGTTCTCGCCTGTTCCTAGTTGCTCATCCAGGGTTCCAGAATAGTCCGGCTGGAAAGATTCGGAGGGGTTTGTTTCAGCCTCCAAAAGTCTTGAGAGGACCAGGGAGGCAAGGTGGGGTGGCTGGAGGCGCCGCCACTTCCACCCCAGTCCTTACTGGGAGCTTCCTTCCACTGTAGCAAAAGAAATCATGCCTCCAGCATTAGCTGAGATCTTTTTGGAAGAGTTTTGGGTTTTTCCGGGCACATCCAGGTCCAGAAGCTGTTGAGGAGGTGATGTATCGGGAGGAAGTGTGTGGAGGCTGGGGCTGAGGACCCCGGCGCTGCCCACAGGTGGGTGCATGCAGCCCCCAGACCTGCAGCCCGTGTTTTGCAGCAAAGCAGGAATGCTAGCGGCCAGGAAAAGCCTGATAAAGGGGGAACATAGAGAGCGTGAAAGTTAATCATTAAACTTTTTCTGTTATCTTTATTCATCCAGGAAAACTGAAGCTAGGCAAGGTTTGCAGGGAGAGATAATATCTTTTATTAGACCAACTTGTATAGTTAGAAAAACACACATGCTTTTGGGACCACAAGCTTTTCTTCAGATCTCCACGATTGCACATTACATTAAAAATAAAATTCATTTAATTTTCAAAAGGTTTAACGGATATTTGAAAGAGGTGAATTTAAAAGCAACTCACAAAAAATATCCCATTTGCTTTAATTTGATTTGGACATTTTAAGAAAGATTTAATACCCCTGAATTACAAAAGACTTTTTCTGGCTTGAAATTGACTAGTAGAAACCTGACTTCTGTATACATGGAGTCAAAATTCTACATGCAGTCTCAAAACCGTGTTCTTTTGTGCACCTGAGAAGCCTTCATAAGTGTATGGACACACTGTTATTTCTTTCTGAAATACCTACAATGCCCTTTTGCAACTTCAAGATGCTCTCAGCATACAGTAATTATTAGTGAGCAGCCAGTAAGGTTCTGCAAAGATGAAAGGTCAGGTTTTAAAAGGATGAGTTTAAAATACAGAGTTCTCTGCCCTGACCACCACTTTTTTCCCTCAGTCTAAAAAAAAAAAGGTGATTAAAATGATAATATTCTGAGATTTGGGAGTTTGTTACTTATCAGTGTATTGTTATTAATCAGTGTACTTTCTATGTAACAGGAGATAAGATGCTATTATTAATAACATTTCCAGTGAGAGGTTTTGTACATTCACCCTGACCTCATGAAATCTTCAGCTTACAAGCCGGTTTTGTGGGGAGTGTTTCCTTTTTTCTTTTTGGAGTGGGTTTTTTTTGGTTTTTTTTTTATAACCTTCTACGTCGTCCAATACACCAAGTTAAAATTCCCTCAATCCAGCTTAGCCTCAGCTGTATTAATGCATGGCTCAAGGGCACAAATAGCTAAAAAGGGCTGTATTGTGTGGCATCTCTAAAATCATTTTTTCAGAGAAGTTGGATAAAGAGATTGAGGCTTCGGGGGGGGGGTATGGGTTGGGTTCTTTTTCCGGCTGAGTGAACAGCCTTGCAGGTGACTCAGAGAGAAGATGTCAGGGTGGGAGATGCTGCTGGGTCCAGTGTCACCCTGTTCCTGTTGAACTCTCCAGCAGAAGCATGCTTCTCTGGGAAGGTGGCTGCAAGTGCAGTGTGGGATCCTTCTTCATTTTACTGTTGTATCTGGGAAGACAGCTTGACAACAATATGAAAAATAATAAAATATATTAATTAAGGAACATGGGTCGAAGCAGGAGTGAGTTTCTTTTCAATACTTTTCCTAGGACATTACATATGGAGCTCTGTCTTCTTCATGCAGTCATGACCAGTAAACCCTGCCTGAGGTAGAACCAGTCTTTTCCAATATGCAGTAAAAAAAACCCCAGAAAATATTCAGGTTCTATAAGATTCAGAAAGTCTAACTCAAGGGGAAGGTTGGAGCCGGCTGGTTGTTCCTGCAGAGCTGCTCGTCTGGGGTGTCCATGGGACAGTGCTCCCAGATGAGCTGCTCTCCCTACTTACCCTCCGTAGCTGGGAATACCCGCAAGGCAAACAGCCTCCCTCTGTAAACTGCTCCTCCGAAGGATAAAATCAGTTCTCGTGTACATCTTTCCTGTTTTGTGTGGTGCAATCATCTTCTTTATCTCCCATGACAGTGTACCTTTTCGCCTGGCAAATAATTGATAATGCGCCTCGAGGGGATATCGGCCCCATCCCAGAAAGTGTTTCTGTTAAGAACAGCACGCGCTGGAAATAAGTGCTCAGCTGAAGTATGTGCTTGAGGGTTGTCCTCCACCGCAGTGGGTTTCCCGGTGGCCTCGATGACTTCTGTGGGTGAGAGAAGGACAAGGAGCTGGGGAGCTCGGGGATGGGCACCCAGCCATCAAGGAGCACGCCGGGGGAGGACATCCCACCCAGACTGGGGCCACGGAACTAGCGGAGTGCAAATTTTGTTTGCTAACCCCGGGAGAGCAGGTGGGTTTTGGTGGTCGCTGCTGAGCCCGATGTTTTGTTTGCTGTGTTTTTATGGTTCTGGGCTGCTTTAAATGTCAACAGGAATTCAACGTATGCCTTTTTTTTCTTCAGTGTAACTGTGATTAAATCCTACGATACACTTGTAAAGCATTTGCTGTAAAAGTAAATCAACTTTAATAGCAAGTAGGTTGTAGTTAAGTGCTTTCGAATGTTAGTATTTAGGGGTTTTTTCTCGCTTAGTTATGATCCTGTGCTACAGGGAAGTGAAGGTGTTTATCTTAGGGAAATGAGTGGGATTTGCAGGCATTCAGCACCTCCCAGGACCTTCCAGAGTTATTCCCTTGCTCATATATTTCCATTTTGCCATCCTTTCTGCACTAAGCAGAATTGGTCTCAAATTCCTCAAAGAGGAACGGGAGAGCATGGGGGGCTCCAGGTACGGACTGAGTCAGGGAAAGAAATGGAAAAAAAGTGAAGCAAGGAACTAGGACAACAAAAGCAGGAGCCTTGTACGGGCTGTGAACGTGCTGCAGAAAAGCTGGAAACGTGGTGGTGGTTGGGCTTCTTCTCCATGCCCAGGTTTCCTTCATTTGATCTTTGCTGTGGAAAGAGAGGGTGGGGATCTGAGAGCGGGGACACGGCTGGAAGCAGCAATAGGAAGGGAGAAAGTTACCAAATGTCCATTGCCCTCAGCAGAAATGTTTCACATTCATAGGTCAAAAAGTGGCTGTTTCGGTCTCCAGAAGGGATGACCTTGCAACAGGGTCACTGAACAGACAGTTCCAGCTGGGCTTGTGTGCTTGGCAAGTGCCCAGGAGCTATTTTAATAGGTCTTACAAGGGACAAGGCCTTGGCAAGACCTGTGGGTTTTGGAGGGAGCTCACCATCTTTTTTCCTTTAGTAGCTAGCAAGCGTCACTCAAGCTGTGGAAGAGCCCCCGGGAGCACACAGGGCTCAGGGACAACCCAGGGACAACCCACGTGCTTCTCTTTCGTTTGCGCGTCACTGCAAACGGCGTCGCTCACTGCCCGTGGCTTGCAGGTTGTGTGCCTTTTATCACTTTGATTGAAGATGCTGGAGATGTCCAGGTGGATTTAAAGGATTGAAACCATCCCTCGCCCCAGGCCAGGGCTTCGGTGCTCCCTGGATGGTCACAGCTCCCGACGCAGCCCACAGCCCATCATCTGCGGCATTTGCAGGAGGAACCGAGGCAGTTGCCAGCCCTTTTTGGCACTTTGCACTTGGCCAAAGGTTGCTTTGGAGAGGCTCTTAAAGTCAAGCTGGGCTCTCACCGAAGGCTCCCACATTGCCCTCGTGGAAGGAGCATTAAGTAAAGCCTGGGCTGGATCCTCGGTCGGCTGTTCTCCCTTCTTGCTGCAGACGAATGTCTTGAGATGACAACAGCTACAGGTGGACATGGAGAGGAGGATTTATCTTCCCAAAGGCTGCCCAGGCTCCCACCCTGGCAAAGTGGTCCCATCTCTCCAGCTTGCTCATCTGTGCTGTAGGAGCATCACCCTACAGAAAATGCTGTAAGCTAACAGTGAATGGCAACCGCTGTCCTCCCCAGCACAGAAACTCCTCCAGTGCCTTCTTGACCCTCCTCTGGGATCTACAGAAAACCTCCAGCAGATCTCAGAAGTGCCAGCAGCAAAGGAGAGCAGCATATAGAAAGCCCAATGTATATCTTGCTTCAAAGATTGATAGCACTTTCTGTCCAGCATAGTGGGAAGGACTAATGTCAGTGGTTAACACCAGCATAATTTAATTCCTACGAGTATCTCACAATGTGCCATTTTCTTTGTTTTCCAGTCAGAATTACCCATTATCAATGTGCAAATGCAAGTTTAAAAGGTGCCAGTGGCACATGGACAGCTAGTGTGATTGAACCCCTTGCTGCCCAAAAGCTGAGTCCAAGTGCTTGCTTTGATGGATTACCTTTATTTTTTCGTTGGAGAGAAATTTCCAGTCTAAACTATAGGGCTCTCAGTTGTCTGTCTGTGTGATAAAACCAAGTTTGTACCCCGCAACGCTGGTACGTTGTCGGCAGCCGCGCTGCTGGTCCTGTGGTGGTCTCCAGCAGCGGCCTTTCAGGCTGTGCCCTTGCCAGGGCTGCCGCTGCCGGTTGGCGGGCTCGTCTTTAGTCTTGATTTTTACATCTCGTCTTCCAAAATATCTTTACAGCCTCTGAATCCCTCAGGGTGATTTGAAGTCCAAGCAGCCTCCTGCTCAGATGGTTAATCTCAACAGCTCTCCCCTGTGCCCTCTTGTAAAGCATCAGCATCGTTCTCCTTGGTCTTATTTATTTTATGTTTTAAAGAAAAAAAAAAACAGCAATGAAAGCTGTCCATTTCCTGGAGCAGCTCATTTGTTTTTTACTGCTGTAGTTTGTTTCCATTTGGGAAAAGATAAATGGATAAAGAGGATAGGGAGGGACCCGAAGGAGAGCTGGCGTGGGATTTCATCCCTTCTGCATGATGCCGTATGGCTGGAATGTGTGTCTCAGAGGTGAACGTCACGCATATGAAACGTAAAGAATATATACTGCAGCTGAAGTGGCAGCACTGGAGGGAAAGCATTTTCTCAGGTTTCTGGATAGTATCAAGAAAGCTATCCGCTAAGCACTACAAATACGATTTGTTTTCAGCACTGGGCTTGGTAATGGAGCACGTTCAAGGAGAATTTATTGGGGTTTTTGCTACCTTTTCCAGATTGTTTTTAATAGGAGCTGCAAAGCTCAGCCCTGGGTGGTGGGACCATTTGAGAATCCATATGGTGTCTGAATCATAACCACAACACAGACCCTAACTGTTTTTTTCCCCTTTTTTTCCCATCCCCCTCTAAAAAAAAAAAAAAAAAGAGAATACAAGAAACTGAGCTCCTCTGAGCAAGCAGTTTTTCTCCCAGGTGGTTCTTTTAGCTTTCTTGGTAGCATCCCTCACCACCCCCTACAGCCTCTCCCATCTGCTCTGCCATCTCTCTCACATACCCTGGCAGCTCCCACTGCTTCTCCGGACTCGCCGTCCCGTCCGTCCATCCCCTGCTCCGCACTCCTGCTTCTGGGGGTCCCTGGCCAGCTCTTGGGGCCAGCACATCCATCGGGTACCCCATCTCCCGTCGCCTTGTGTGGCCATTATGAGTTTCACCCTAAGACCTTGCTTAGCTCCTCTTGAAGTCGCTCCTGTTAATCCACATGTGAGCTGGAGCAGAAAGCCACAGGTTGGTGTTCATAGGCACAGATTTACCCACCTAGCAGCCTGGGAATAACCAAAACACCAACGATTTGGTACGGCAAGTATATAGCAGAGGCTACGTATTACTATTCTATCGCTTTCTTATTGTGTTACACTAGTTTATATACTTGTGGCTCTATCTAGAGTGCTCCTGGATGAGATTTAGTTCAGTCCAGAGATTATTTAATGGAAGAGTAGTGCTCCTTGCAAAGCTTGTACTTGGCTTTCCTGCCCCAAGACTGCATCCCTGGCAGCGGGTTACGTGTATCTCAGTGCTTTAATGGAGGTATGCAAAAGGAGGTGAAGAGGTGTATCTGTTTCTAGTGTGTGTCTACAGGAATTAAAATAAGAGCAACAAAATACCATATATATATACTCCTTGTATTTTTATTGAGCATTTCTTTGTGGTTGCTGTCTGCTTCTGTAGTTCAGCTGGGGACCGTAATCACAGTGTTCGTATCAGCTAATGAGGATATTGTTTTATATGGGAATTTCCCATGAATTTTTAAAAATACATTCTTAAAGGAAGCCCTGAAAAGTTATCTAAAAAGGGAACTGGCAAAAAGCCAGCTCTTAGGTGCTGATGGGAGGAAATGTGCCGGAGAGGTCAGGAGTTTGCACAGGCTCTTCCCAATGGCAGGTATGAGTTTTTTCCTTTCTGGCAAGGACCCTGCCTCTCACAGGGGAGGATGGGCCTTGCTGCCTCTTTGCTTATGTTTCTGGAGCTCGGGAGTTTCTCTGAAGCGTGATTTCCCACTCTGGAGGGGACTGCCATGGACCTGTGGGTTTTCCCAGCAGGCTGGAAATCGCCTCCGCTTTGCCGTCGTCCCCCTTCCCCGTGGCAACCCTGGCTGCAAGCGTGGAGCCCATCAGCTCCAGCTGCATTGTGGATATCAGTTCTGAACAAAAAAACTTCCCAGTCTTTTCCCAGTAGGATCCTGGCAGTCTCAAAGGTGCTTTGCTTTGCTTTAAAAAAAAACCACACCATGATTATTTATAAAAAAAGAGATTTGATGTCACTTTCTAAACTGGTTCTGTATTTGTGTGGCTTCTGTCTGTACAGTACGAAGTGCCTCCAGAGTATTTACAGTTAGAAGTAACAGTAAATATCTGTTTTCCCCTGACTGTGAGATAAAGACTCTCTTTATTTCATTTTTTCATATGCATTTATTATGAGAAGCATTTATTAACAGGAAAAGTTAAATGAAAGGAAGAGCATCACTTGTGAGTATGCTGTGGTAAAGGAGGGTGGTCCTCTCGATCCTGCAGCATCTGCAGCGCTTTCCAAAAACATCCCCATCCTCACAGAAACCTTCCTTCAGCACTTGTTCGATGGCACCTTCGCAACTCACTTAGTCCTTTCTGCTTGCAAGTGATACCGCTGAAGTTTGCAACCACCGCCCCACGTGCTGTCTGTGACCCACAGAGGTGCCTTCCCAGAGGTTTCCCCTCCGTGCAGCCCTGAAGCAGGATCGGCACTGGTTTACAGCCCATGGAGAGGGTGGTCCAGGGCCACCAGGGTGTGGGGACCCCTGAGGCACCTCGGAAAGGCACTGCAGGACCCTGGCTTTGCAGCTCATAACGCAGGGGTGATGGCTGGGACAGTAAATCTGTGGAAAATTTGAAATACTCAAGCAACGGCAATGTAAGTTCATGAGAAAGATTGTGCCTAAATCCCCTTGTCTTGTACTCAGATATTGGATTTCAGGGAGGCTGACAGGTCTTTTGATATTTATGTTACAAGTCAGTATGGGCTTAGGATAATAAACCTTTTTCTCCTTATTCCTGACCCCGTCCTCCGATTCCAGGACTCTCCTGGGCATCCAGAAGCATCTGCCAGGGTCAGCAGGACCCTTGTCTGTTAGAGGGCTGCTTGTGCCGATGAATTGCTGCCCGTTTCTCCCGGGTGTTTCCCTTGGACCAGCTCTGGGTGGTTCAGACCCCCCCAGTCTGCGGAGGGGAGGGATGATGCTGTTTGAACCAGCAGGATGGTGATAGAACGATGATGGAGGAACACAGGTCTGCACAGGCTAGCCTTGCTGCTGACAGATTCCCCATATAGTGCATTTCTCCCGGGTAAAGCATTGTAGCCAGTACCACCAGTGCAGCAGCAGTGCTCTGGTTCTGTTTTGGCTTCCATGGCTGAAAATCAGTTTGATGGATCCAAGGTAGTTTGCACCAAGGCCACCTAGATCCCTCTGTTAACTAACTTGCACCACTCTGTACCCAGGGAATGACAACTGCAGGGCTAACAGTATTAAATGGGAGTGAGATGCAGATTTTTTTTTTTTCTTCTTTCTTGGATGAGGATTCTTTCTAGATGTTGCTGCTGCTGGCAATGGTGATGGTGACTGGAAAGATTAAAAAACAACTGCTCCAAGCTGTGAGCTGCCACGTGCTCTGGAGACGGGGCATTGCACAGGTATGACCTGCCCTCCTCCTCCATGTCCCGCAGCGGCACTTCCCGGTGCTCTGCGGGAGTGTGGGATTGGGATGACGATGATAGGGGGCTGCTTTTATCTATTTGGGACAAACCAGGCAGGACCAGGAGATGGGCATCTCCAAGAAGACGTGAATCCTTCCAACAAGCCAGTGTCATTTCTGATGCTGAAAACCAGTCGGTTTACACATGAAGAAAGAATTTGGCCCTTCGTTTCTGGGTGCTAGATGAGATCAGTGCAGCCTTGCTTTCCCCCAGTGCTTTGTGTTTGTTTTTGTGATGCTGCTGCTAAAGGCTATCAGCCTGTTTCTGGAGCCTCGTTCAATATACTCCGCATGGAAAGGCATGTTTCATTTTTAAGTTTAAAAAAAAAAAACCCACACAAAAAAACCCAAACAAACATAAAACGCAGCGTGGCACAGATTAAATCCATTTGAGACAACTCGGAAAAAAAACGCCGTATGTGCAAGTCAATAGGAGGAGGGGAGTGGAAGGGGGAAAAAGCAACTGTGACATATACAAACCCTTTAGTGTGCATAGCATAAGATTTTTTGGCTGGCACTCACATGATTTTATTCAAGGGCTGGGAAAGAACTACGATTAGTTAAAAGCTTCGGCAAAGTCTGGAGGGAGTGCTCTGAAGAGTTGGGAGCCGCGCAGAGGTGACTGTAACTCTTCTCGCAATTTCAGACTATTCTTCTGTGGCTCAGGACAAAAGCCTTTTCTGTTCCCTCCGTGTTCAAAGAGACATTTGTCTTGAGATGTTGCAGCTGTGGGCCGCGGGATTGCTTGTTTGAAGATACCCCCTCGTAGACGAAAGGAGAGGCAACGCACTGAAAAGTGGTAGTATTTTATCGTGTGTGGGTTCCCCCCCCTTCTCTTCCCTCCCTCCTCCTCCACTGCCATGTGTGGTTTTTAATAAGAAGAAGAATGTGGAGGCAACATTTTCCAGGCAAGGGGAAATTTCCTGTTTCTTTTCTGTTTGTTTAATAAAGTGTGTAGTTGACTGTAAAACTGTAGCTACTTTGTTGTGAACGGGTAATTCAGGCGAGTGTCAGGATTGCTTCTTGATGCACTTTTATATACTGCAAGTGAACATGTTTAAAGCCTTTTTTTTTTTTTAATGCTGCGTGGCGTAGGCAACTGAGATTAATAAGAATTAGGCAAATGGCTTCTGCTTTTGTTTCTGTGAGATAGTACCAGCCGTCTTGCGGTCACACAAAGGCTGCCATTTAGCAGGGAGCACTCCCTAATTCTCTTGGCAGGGGTGCCATTGGGATCGGATACAAGTGGGTGGCAAAGGGGAGGAGCGGCAGGAGAGGACAAGCAGGCTTTGTGTATTAAAAATGAAACAAAAGCACTTTATACGCGGGGCTGCGTGCAACAAGCGGCGCTGCCTGTGAGCCGGGGTGGAGTTTGAGTTCTCAGTGTGACTGCAAAGCCTTTCTTTTTTTTCCTTTTTTTTTTTTTTTTTCCATAAACCCTTCCTCCTCTCCCTCTTCCTTAGCAAGCTCTCCCTGCAATGCTGGCGAGGGTCCGCAGGCAGCTGAAAACACCTTAAAAAAAAAAATTACATACCGAACAATACTCGCCACAACTTTGCAAGAATGGCTGGGGGTTTATCGGCAAAATGAGCTTCAGATGGCGGGGAGAGCCACCAAATTGGTGAGGCTCTTGGGAGGGAGAGCTGATCCCACCCCAGCGCCGAGGAGAGCTGGTCCGCTGCCTTCTGCCCGCTCTGCTGCCCGCTGTGGAGGCAGCGATGGGTTTGGTTTACACCCCGTCGTACCCCTCGGTGGAGTGAGCCCGGTGGGTTTACAACGCGTGGCAGAGCGAAAGGGTTAATGGCTGCGATGTTTTTATCAGAATGTAGTGGGGGAGTGTCTGGCTGTTTTAATTACTTTCTGATCCGTGGCTTACCTTGTTCTTAATGAAGCAGTCGCACGCAGAACAAACGTGCTGTATGAGCTTAGGTAAAGAGAAAAGCGGACTGAGTTTGGCTTGCTTTTGTCAGCCCAAATGTTTCAGTTTGAATGTGTTTTTGCAGGAGGTAGGAACCAGGACGGTGAAGAATAGATGCAGGGTGGTGGAGAGGCAACAAGAGAGGCAGGCGAGGAAAATATACTGCGGTTGAAGTTGCAAACCTGCCAATGGTTTTTATTAAAACGTAATTTCCATACATTATGCACTTCATCTCGTATTGATTTGCTTCAAAACTTTCCTTGTCAAGCTGAAGTAAATTCCCTCATTGAAGTAGGAGAAATGAGAGACATTCCTCTGACTACCTCGCGGTTTCCAGCCGGCATTCATCCTCGGCGACTGCACTTTTGTGTGCGGGCGAGGGTGACATGCCTAAGAAGCCTGTGTCATCATGCACAATTACATCCCTAATCCAGAGCAAAGACACAGATGCTGTTTCAAAAAAAAAAAAAAAAAAGCTGTGTTTCGTTTGACTTTCAAAGAAGCTTATGTAATGGCAGCATAATAAAACCGTTATTTTGGGGCTCAGATTAAATGTCAAAGTTTCAGATAACCTGTGGTTTCGTCTTCCATGTGCCAGGCTCGCAGAAAGCCACCGCCAGCCTCCGTGTGCCTGCTGCTCCACCTGAGGATGGTCCTAGTCCCCAGTGGGCACCGAGCTCAGCTAGCCCAGAGGCATATGGTTCTGCGGCTTGGGGACAGGGATGGTGGCCACCGGGGCTGGGACCACCACGGCCACCTTGTCCTTGCGTCGGATTCCTTTTTATTTACAGTTGCGGTGTGAGGTTGATAGGTGATGCTCTAAGCCTTGGAGATCATACACGTTAGTAAGCGTTTAAGTCAGTGTTACAATTCACTCGCTTGTTAACCTGAGAAAATAATCTAGCTGTGGTATAGTGCTTCACATAGGGATTGTGTAAGCGCTCTGAGATTTGTACATGTTTTTATTCTTGCTTATCTGCTTATGGCAAGCTTCTTTCAGTTATCCAAATCGTCTCGGCGCTCTACCCTGCCTATTGACACAGTTGCACTTCCATCTGGATGAAATGCATGCAAACATAATGTATTACTTCCAGTCCATGCTAATGGAGATCTCGGTAGGAAAGACAGAGAGAAGGACCTATTCCAAAAACGTTCATGTGTAATGCTGAAAATCTTTGGTCAGGTCTGCTGGGTTGGTTGGTTCTTCATTTCTTAAAGCAGATGCAACAAAATAGGAACAGAGCGCCATTAAACCCACTCCGTTAAACCTGCCTTTTTCCATGGGGTTATTTTTTCCCATGTAAAATAAATGGAACTGCGTGCTATCCCGCGTTTCATACGCAGCAGTGTAGATCCCTCCCCAGGGCAATGCTGTTGGTGCCGGCGCAGTCTGGGAGCCATCGCTTTGGCCCGTAGCGCCCGCGTCTGTCACATGCGCATCAGCTGGTGGAGATCTTGCTAATACTTTACCCGACAGCAATCTGGACAAAAAGGCACATTTAATTTTCCCTTAACAAAAAAAGAAAAAAAAAAAAGAAATCAAGCGCGTTGCTCTTCTCATTAGTTTCTTTCCCTCACTGTTGTTTTTCTGGCACATGGGGCTGCAGTGACACGATTCCTGGCGTTGACCACAGTCCAGAGGGCTGGAGCGGTCCCCAGCCCTGCACGCGAGGGCCAGCGAAGGAGCCTCCCGCTCTCGCCTTTAGTCTGACTTACTCAAACAGTGCCACAGACAGTAGCATTTTTTCTGTAATACCCCATGTGAGATGTTTGACCCCCCCAAAATACCCAAAAAACAACTCCATGGAGTTCCCTCAGCCAAGCCCCGTGCTTGTCCAGCTCACCGACATCCACAGTTTCACTGTGAGAAAGAAGTCGTGATACCCGTGATGTAGCGTGGCAGGGGAAAACGCTCTGATCCAGAAGCAGTGAAGGCATTTAGTGTGTCTGTTAGCCCCTCAATGAAAGGATCACACAACCGCAGTGCTTAAAAGCGAGTCAGACGTTGGCTGGTAGCCCTGGAAGGTCCTTGTGCAGAAGGAGGGGGTTTGGTAAGGACCTTGCTGGGGCTGCTTTTGCGGGGGTTTGAAGGTTTGAACCCAAACCCTCCAGGTCTGGCCGTCTCATGGTGTGGCAGCAGAAATAAAACATCGCTTTGTGCCCAGAGCACCCGCTCCCCCCACCTATGCTTTTCCCAGAAACCACCTGGGTAGCCGAAAAAGATAGCTGAGATATTTTGTACAGTCCTAATGTAATAAATGGCCTCACTGAGTGGTAAATGGAGGCGTAGAAATTTCTAAGTGACTTGTCCAAAAATGAACTAGTTAATCCCCAGCAGAGCAATAAATAGGATATAAAAATCAGGCTTCTGCGGCCCTTGGTGGTGATCGTTCTTTTCCTCACCTCCGCCTGGAGAACGTGTTGTTGTGAAATGAGAAAAAAAGCAGCACAGCCGAGCAGACCCCTGAATACACATATTTTCAAGGGAGCAGCCCACAGAGAGGTGTGTGTAAGTGTGAGAAGAGCAGTGTCCTCCGCTGGCACGAGTGTGCTCGCTGCAGCGGCGGAGCAGGGTCTGTAGCCGTTTCATCCCATACATGCTGGTCCTTCACGCTGGCTCTAGCCACACATCCCAGAGCATCCTATGGGATGCAGGGATAGACCGGCTTTGGTTTTGAAAAGTAAGCTGAGCTTCGCCATTCCTACCTTGAAGCCTTTTGGTAATCAGTAAGAATATATGCCTGTATGCTAAAGAGGTCTTTGGTGTCCTGCTCTTTCTTTGCTTTTCCAGTAATCCTTTTTTTTTAGTGGATGGCTGTTCAGACTTGTCTCTCTGAGGTGGTCAAAATGATCAGTCCTTAAAAAACCAGACCAAGTGCCAGTGTATGTCTGCGGAACAAAATCCTGGCCTTCCTTGCAGACGGGAAAAAGTTACTGCTGGCTTGGGTTTCACTCCTAAGATGCTAAATAAAACGGTTGAAGAGGCCAGCAGCTCTGGCTTAGGGGGGGTTGCTTGAAACGGGGCCTGTGTCAGTGAGGATCAGCACAGTGGAGATACACCACCATAAAGTCACAGGTGGCTGAAATGGGGTTGTCCATCCCTGTCCTGGGAGCAAGCCTCGCTGCGTTTTCTCTCCAGCTGGGGCAAAACCACAGCCATACTCCCAGACAGAAAATCGAACCTTAGGCTAAACTTCGCATTGCATTGCCGTCGCCCCCCAAAATTTGTTTTACAGGCTGAAACCACCTCACCCGACACAGGAACCGTGCTGCCGGGGGGCACCTTGCCACTGCTGCCGGTGTAAAAGCTGCGCTTCTTCTGCTTGCAGGTATTCGCCCTCAAATCATGAACGGCCCCATGCACCCCCGGCCCCTCGTGGCACTGCTGGATGGGAGGGACTGTACGGTGGAGATGCCCATTTTGAAGGACTTGGCGACGGTTGCATTCTGTGACGCACAATCAACTCAGGAGATTCACGAGAAGGTAACACGAACTGCGAGGGTGCGGGCGGGCCGGGCTGGGGGACGGTGTGCTCTGGCCTTCGTCTTCCAGTTCTTCTGGAGCAAAAAGCATACAAAGCTGCGTCGGTCAGCAGATAACATCGACAGAAGTCGCTGCAGATTAAAATTCATCAAGGCTGGTTTAGAAGCCAGATGTTCTTCTGGAAAAAAAGAGTCACCTTATCTCTTCACATCAGGTTTTTTTACATCAGTATTATTAACGTTTCTCATTTTTTTTGAAGTTTGCTTGCTCGGTGCAGCAGTAAGAGAACTCTGCACCTCCCCAGCATGCGGCGCAGTTGCTCTGGCTTTGCTAACACCATCCTGCGCTGCAGCTGATGGGCTGCTCGTTTCTCCCAGCTTATTTCTCCCCAGCAGTGAGTGGGCGAGGTTTGGGCAGCGTGCAGACAGAGCCGTGCAGTATTCTGCTTGGAAGCTCAACTACTTGTAAATACTGCTTTTAAAATTATTCTTTGTGCACATTTAGATAACTCAAAGGAGGTTTGAAGTGATCAGAAATCACTTCCAGGATCTGGGAAAGAGAACTACAGATAGCATCAGTGCTGATCTTTGCAGTGCTTCAAATATTAAATGTGGGGGAAGGAGGACAGAGATCTTTTATAAGACTTTGATAGATCATAGGTGAGCCAATCTTGGAGAATTTGGGTCGGTTTGGGGTTTCCGGGGTAGCTTATGGTGCACAGCAATGAAGGTTTGAATCTCCATTGAAGGGGACAGAGTACAGCCTTATGTGACTGTACAGCCTCACACAAATCTTTTTAGGTACTCTTGAAAAGATACAGGAAAGGTTAATGTGAACAGTATGACAGATATTTGTACTTCCAGTGTACAAAAGAAGGTCAAGGAGTTATAAGTAAGTGACACACAGTTGTGTTCAAAAACAATAGATACTGCTCTAAAACCGAATTCCTGTTTAAAAGTAGAATTACTGCTGGTTGGAAGCAGAAGGATTAGCAGATAGCCACCTGGAAAAGGGTCCGGGTGAGCGACTGGCTCAGTTTTCCTCTGTCTTGTCTCCCCAGATGTAACGTCATAATTTTCAGATATCCATCCCGTCTGTTCCCAAAGGGAATAGCCTCGGTGTTGGTGGGTCACACCCCTGATGGTTTTGGTGACACCTGGAAGTGTCGGCTTGCACCGTGCCTGGGTCAGACAGTAGGCCAGCAGTAAAAACGTACAATTTACTGTGTAATATTCCTGATTGAGGAGCTGCAGGTGTCCCCTCCAGGTGTCCTGGTGGCTCCTGACGTGTCTGTTCTGTTCCAGGTATTAAATGAAGCTGTTGGGGCGATGATGTACCACACCATCACGCTGACTCGAGAAGATCTAGAGAAGTTCAAGGCCTTACGGGTCATTGTTCGAATAGGCAGTGGCTACGACAACATTGACATCAAAGCTGCGGGGGAGCTTGGTAGGTCTCAGCTCTGCACCCCATTCCCTCCTACATCCCCCCGAGTCTTTAAAATCAGCACAAGTACCTGCTGCTTCCCACAGGATCGTGCTGGCAAAGTGGAGTTGCAGGCAGGACCTTCCAAATGGGGGTGATTCGGCCCCTAAAATTACAGGTGCAGTCTACATTTTTTGCACATAGAGAATATTACGACAAGAAAACTTGACCATGAAGTAAACGAAATGGTGCAGTTTTAGAAGGCAGCTTTTAGGCTCATACTGTGTTAAAACTGCCCCATCTGAGTCCCTTGTTCCCACACTGTCCCTAGTTCCAGATGCCCCCTTGTACCAACAGATATTTGTATGGCTGTTCTATTTCTGGCACACGACAGTTGACCTAGCTTCAGAAAAATTGGAGGAAGTGTGTTTTATTATGTTTTGTTAAGTGAGATTAGTCTTTTGATCTGATCTGGTTCTTGGAGTCATGCCCACACCACTGGGAAGGTGACGTGTCGGATGGTGGAGCAGGAATTTTGTGTTGGGTTGTTGCCACCTCCTTTGCCATCTCATCAAAGGCCATTTACTGTGGGTACATGTCACATGGACTGCCAAAATACGGAGGTTCACATTGTCAGAAAGGAGCCCTTATGTCCAGCTGTGGGATTTTTCTGCACAGCTGGGTTCGGGGGGGTGCGTGTAGCCTGCATTGCGTGGCTGTCAGATGGTGCTGGGGCCACCCAGTTTCTGTACTGGTTTGGGTGGTCACAGAGACCTTTGGGTGCACACCCCCCCCATGCGAGAGCTTAATTGTATCCATTATTTTAGCAGCTGAGTTACAAATGCTTTTGATCATCTGATCCCAAGATTCACTCTATCAAGCAGTCCTACAACAGTGTTTAGGATATCTTGTATTACAGGTTATCTCTGGGGAAGTGAAGAATGACGGCCATTTCACGTGAGCTGTTTTACAAAGATAATTGCGATAAGAGAGTTTCAAATAGTCATTCCTAAAAAAGCAATTCTCAATATAGTGAATTATTTTTTTTCAAGAGGAGAACAGTGTCTTCTCAATGTAATGGTTTCTTCATGTTTTTAACTCTTATTGTTATTATCCATTATAACAATGTTCTGAGGCTTTGAACATCAAGAAAGGAAAAATATAACGAATAAAGTAATGGGATACTGCAGTATAATCCTTCTTTTTATACTTGGCAAATTGGGTGGCCAAATGATGTGGTTTCGAGTAGAAAATGTAATGACTACCCACAAATGTAGCGTAAAGTTTAATTGGTATTGCTTTCCATAAGGTAGTTTTTAAACTGTGCAGTCAATAAATGGCCAGTGTCTGAACGCGGTGCCTGGCTGCACACTAGCGGCCGCCTGCACCTTGCTGGCTGGGCTGGTGGGACCAGTTTCGACCCACCAGAAAATACCCCCAGGACAAGATGCTGGTGTTGAACCATCCACCGTGGGTATTTAACCCTCCCGGTGCCGGCAGCTCCTGCTCCTGGGGGCACAAGAGTAAATAACAGAGCTCGTGGGGACCAGAGCATCGTGTCCTTGTCGCCTGAAAGGGAGAGGAGGCAGACAGTGTTTTCAGGGGTTGGCTGGTGGTGGGTTTTTTCACCCTGTAGGGTCAGTCAGTTTTTCTCCCAATTTCTGTAGGTCTTTCAGACAGCCACAGGGTAGAAAACGGTTTTAAAAACAGATAGGCAGCTCCTGGGAGCAGGGATATTGGCAGAGGGATGGGAAAGAGATTTTTGATTTTGAATCAGTGCCCCTTACAGTGGAAGGGGATTTTCTGAATATCTTATTCTGTCTTTATCTCCTACTTTTTCATGGTTTCTGCTCAAAGGCCCCAGTCCAGTAAAGCACTTAAATACACATCCATCTTTAAATGTGTGTTTAAATCGCATTGAATCTGGTGGGATACAAGCATGTGCTTAACTGCTCTGCTGAATAGATGTGAAATTAAGCACACCCTTACACACGTTACTGAGCCTGGACGGGGCAGTGATCGATGAGGCATTTTCAGTGAACTTAATACTTGCAGCTCCAAGTGGGGACGCCACAAAATAAACCTTTTGTGGCAAAGGAACAAAAGGTCTGTTATCGAGACCCGCGCCAGGACGGGCGGGTGTGCGGTGGCGGTGCTGGGGCGGGAGAGCTGCTCCGGCTTGGCTGTGCCCTCTGCACTTCCCAAATTTTGGGAAAGCCTCCAAATTTTGTGGCAGGAGCGATTGGTTCCTCCTGCAGGAGTGTGGGTGTTGGGTGGAGGCTGTGCTGATGGTATGCATGCCGTGGTGGTAGCAGTCACCCCGAGCCTTGCCGTGGGGTGTTTGGAGTCGACTGTTTTGGTGCTTGTCGGTGGAAGGGGAAGCCGGCCCTGCCACGCTGACCTGGTGCACCATCCTGCTCGAGTGCACCAAATCGTTGGTCCCTGAATAATTCAATGGTTGAACAGTCTTACTGTGGAAAAGGAGTGACTTCTGCCAGTGCGATTTAAGTTGCTTTGAAGGTCGATGAAACTAAACAAGAATAAGTCTTTCTATTGCAAACCGAACCTTTGCTGCTGGAATTACTCCTGCGCAGCTATCGCGCTTGAACTCTGCACTTGTCCTTGCTCCAGAGAGACGCTGGGGCATAGGGGACCCCTCAGCATTACCGGTCACGGTGGGTTTTTTTCAGGCTGCTGTACCTAAACCATGCACGCCCTTGGAAAACATTACTCTAAATGCTTAAAAAAATGACGGGTGATGGGCCGGGAGCCCCTTTTGCTTTGCCATGGGGTGAGCGGCCGGGGCTGCCCTCCTGAGCCACGGTTGTGCTTTGTGGTGTCGCCTCTGCAGGGATCGCCGTCTGCAACATCCCCTCGGCCGCCGTGGAGGAGACGGCCGACTCCACCGTCTGCCACGTCCTCAACCTCTACCGACGAAACACGTGGCTTTACCAGGCGCTGCGGGAAGGCACGCGGGTGCAGAGCGTGGAGCAGATCCGGGAGGTGGCCTCCGGTGCCGCTCGCATCAGGGGAGAAACACTCGGCCTCATCGGCTTCGGTACGTTAGCGAAGGGCGGGCAGGCTGCGAACGGTGCGTTCAGCACCGCCGGCCCGGTGTTCAGCCTCTGAGGAAGACTTGGCATCACTTCAGCACCCCAGGAAGGACCTAAAATGAGAGCTGTATTTTGTGAGCCTTGGCTGAGTCCTTGGAGGAGCGCTGGTGAAACCCAGCAGCACCCCAAGAGGGACCATGCTGCCGTCTTCTCCCGAAAAAACCCATCCCTGAGCCACGGCTACACCAACCCGGCTCTTCCTGAGCCATTCTGCCCTGCGCGGTGGCAGGGCTGTGTAAAACAAAGTTTGTCTTCAGTTCACCCATAGCTACAGAGAGCTTCATCATCAGCGGTAGCTTCAGCACTTCTGCTGTCAGCCCTCTTTCTTTGACATCCCTTTTGGGAGCAAAGTCCAGCCAGCGTAAGATGGTTCAGGCAGCAGAAACTCACCCAGCACTTCATGGCCAGACACAGACACAGTGACAGAAACTTGAGCAGAGGAGATTTTGGTGAGATCCCGGTTTAGGGAGCAGTTCTGGCTGCATTATGGGGCCTGTGCCCTCCAGCAGCTGGAGGGCGGCTGCCATCGAGGCAGCACTGACTGGGAGCCAGACCACAAATGTTGCAGCAGTATTTCGACTTGCTTTCTGTGCAGTAGCCATTCTCCCCATTTGCTTCATGCTGTTGTCTTGCAAAGCCCTAGGGTAATTAGTGCAAAAAGCTGGAACATGAGCATGTTTAAATGGGGAAACTGAGGCAAGGCAGGTGGGTGAGGTTAGAGCAGAAGAGCTGGGTCAGCCAGGGCTGATGTCCCCTGGTCAACCAGGCATCTCTGGGGCACCAGGAGTGTACATGCATGGGGGGGACATTGTGGTGCACCACTAACCAGGCACGTGCTGCGCTGCCGCACCGCCACTAGCTGGAAAAATTAACAGATAAATGGAGCCTGCGCAGCCCTCGTGGTAGGGACGGGCAGGGGGGTCTCCAACACCACCACAAACATCCTTGCCCAGCACAGTGGCTGTAGTAGCCCTTTGCTTCCAAGCCACGACAGTTGCCCAATTAACCAGCCGTTCAGCCAGAGGCTGAAAAACCTATCAATCACATACAAGTTGCCTAAAGAAGGTGGTGCTTTTTTCTTTCCTTTTTTGGCTTTTCTTGGTAGGCGCAGCACCGCAGAGGATTATTTCGCTGCAATGTCCAGAGCCGCACGTCAGTGGGGCTGAGCCGCACGTTGTGCCTTCCCCACCAGACCTGCATGGGCATGGATGGTGCCATGTATTCAAATGGCCGTGAGCTGGCAGGTGCCTAATGGCCTCGCTCTTCATTTTGTTTGGGTTTTTTTTTTTTTTTTATTTTAACACAAACATCTCACTGAAGCCAAGCACACCTCTCCCTGTGCAAGGTGGCCTGGATTTGCCTTCCAGCCAGCTTCCCTGGAAGCCCAGGAGGTTACAGGGGACCCCCATGGCAGTCCCCGGGCTAGGCTGGGGGGTCAGAGTATGGGGCAGCTCAGCCACGTGGAGCTGGGGAGGTGGGAATCGGTTAAATTAACTCCTCTCTTTCCTTTGCACACAGGTCGCACTGCGCAGGCGGTCGCGGTCCGAGCCAAAGCGTTCGGCTTCAACGTGATATTTTATGACCCGTACCTGCAGGACGGGATAGAGAGATCCCTGGGCGTCCAGCGGGTCTACACGCTCCAGGACCTGCTCTATCAGAGCGATTGTGTCTCGTTGCACTGTAACCTTAACGAACATAACCACCACCTTATCAACGACTTCACGATTAAGCAGGTAATTTGTCTTGCACACACGACCGAGGAGAGCACTTTGCTCTTCAGTGGGCAAACCGCGAGTGTCGGTGCTGGCCGTGGGTCCCTCTGCGGTCACGGCCGCAGCGAGCCAGTGCCTCGGTGCCTACGGGCTGCCTCCAAAATAGCCAATTACACCCAACAGCCCGTCTGTCTCCCCACGGTGTTTACCTGGTGCTACCAGGTAAGCAAGCCCTATGCCCGTGGTGCAGAGGCAATGGCAGGAGAAGGTTTTGTTTGCCGATACCAGCCAGAGCTAGGCTTTCCGTAGAAAACCCATGTACGCCAGGATGGGGATTGCTCTGGGGTGGGAGCACAGCCACTCGGCACAAAAAGCGGGGCGCAGTCGCGGGAGGAGGCACCCCGGGGCACCCGCTGCTGTGTCGGGGTGCGGGTAGGACCAGGTCACCGCACCGAGCTCACTCTCATCTCTCTGTTTTCCCGGCCACCTCCAGATGAGGCAGGGAGCGTTCCTGGTGAACACGGCGCGCGGGGGGCTGGTGGACGAGAAGGCCTTAACTCAAGCCCTGAAGGAAGGACGGATACGAGGGGCTGCGCTTGACGTGCACGAGTCTGAACCGTTTAGGTAAAGCTCTGGGTTTTTCTGGGGTTGCCGTCTGTACGCAACAGCCACGCGCCTTGTTGCACAACGTCAGCGCTGGGGGACAGACCTGCTGGTTTGGGAAAAGGTTGCGGCACCTTTGCAGCATCCGTCAGGTGTGGGCTGGCACCGGGGTTACAGGTGTTCAAAGGTACTGTGGGAGCTTAGAACAAGCAATCGGCCTGTGTTTTTAAAAAAAAAAAAAAAAAACAAAAACAAAGCGCTCGCTAGAGCATAAGAACAAATGTACTGTGTGAGTGTTGGGTATTTTTGCCCGCAGGCTGCTGCTAGCTGGGAAGGGGTTGGTTATAAGTGAGAGCACAACTCCTCTTACCACAGATGGGGGATGGAGGTAGCATCAGTGGTTTGCTTGTGTTTTCAGAAGCAATTTAAAAATTAAAGTGTGCTCCTACAGAGGGGGAACCCCCATGTCTACTCCTTCCCACCCTGGGCTCGGTGACCTGCAGCCTGTCCCTGCATCCCCACGCTGCTGCAGAGACACCCCCAGGCGTTTATTCCCACGGGAACGTTACAACCAACCACCCAGTAGGCTGTTTTTTTGGGTCTGTTGGCTCTTCTTTTGGTGCATTTTCAGTTTGCACCCTGCACTGGAGCTGTGCTTTCTCCCCAGAATTCCCGTGGCCATTTTGGGCTGGCAGGATGCTGTCGGGCTCCTTCCAGCCCAGGTGCCGCAGGTGAGGTACTGGGGACTGAGGCTTGCATACGCAGAGGGCAGGCCACAAGCCTTTTACCATGCGTAACATATTTTATTCTTTCTAAACATTGATTAATCTTTCTTTTTTTTTCCTCCCTCCTCCCAGTTTTGCTCAAGGCCCGTTGAAAGATGCTCCTAATTTAATTTGTACTCCCCACACCGCTTGGTACAGCGAGCAGGCGTCACTAGAGATGAGAGAAGCTGCTGCTACTGAAATACGGCGTGCGATCACAGGTACCCAGCCCTGCAGAGAAGCTGGGGTTAGCTCATGTGTGCGCCTGGAATGTGAACCAGGAGGGGCAGAGACGGGGCTTCACC
Source organism: Haliaeetus leucocephalus (assembly GCF_000737465.1). Taxonomy (NCBI): domain Eukaryota; kingdom Metazoa; phylum Chordata; class Aves; order Accipitriformes; family Accipitridae; genus Haliaeetus; species Haliaeetus leucocephalus. The sequence goes on from NW_010973266.1 coordinate 4,192,042, forward strand.
CTGCCCATGTCTCAGCAGGAAAAGAGCCGAGAAAGCAAACTTTACTTTTCTGTCATTTGGGCACGTTTGTGGTTGGGTGAGGGTTTTTTGTGGGTTTTGGTGGGTTTTTTAAATCATTGGGGCACTTGTGCAGCCTGGCAAAGATTAGCGTCTGTGACTGGGAAGAAAAGGACAGCAAAGCAATAATTGCTGCCCCTTTTAATGGTGCTAACTCAAAAGATGGTGCTGACCACAGCCAACTGCATGCCAAAGCCAAATCCCAAAGCAGTGAAGGCACCTGTGTCCAACTCTTGCTGTAACTGAGCTCGCTCCAAGGTGGTGGTCACGATACACCAGCAAATGGGTGGTTCTCTTGTCCTAAAAATTGCCCTCCTTGTTAACATGGAAGGCATAGCTTCATGCATGGCTAGCCCCTGCTTTGAAAGCAGTGGGCTCAAGGGAACAGCTTTCCTGAAGGCAGAGAGTTAGGACTGAGGGTAGGAAACTGGCCTCCAACTCTGCACCTCAGGACAGCCAAAACGTCCTTCTGAAACAAGGGATATGGTACTTCTTGGGGATTTTTTTCCCCATCCTTTATATTAACAAAGTGAAATGAAAAAACTGTAGCTTATTAGAGGGTGATAAAGCTAGGACCCGCCTGACACATACTTACCTTTATTACCAACTCCAGGGCGCATCCCAGAAAGCCTAAGAAACTGCGTGAATAAGGAATTCTTTGTCACAACAGCTCCGTGGTCAGTAATAGATCAGCAAGCAATTCATCCAGAGCTCAATGGTGCCACGTACAGGTAAGCCAGAGAACAGGACCAGCGCAGCGGGTTCCCTGCAGAGTTTTGGGAGTCCAGCTATAAAGTGAGCAGGAAAGCCCAAGTAACAACTTCTCCACTGGCTCACCTGGTGACTGTGAATTTCCCCTCCTTGGGGCTTGATTTAACCTCGGGTTTATAAAACCTCCCGTTTATAAAGCCTTCCTTCTGGTGGGCCAGCACTCACTTGTACAGCATCTCTGTAAATGGCAGGACCCCCCCACTCAGACCCATGAACAGGCAGGACATTACTTCTAAACGGAAGAAGCAATTGCAGATTTGCTCTGCATTTCTGTCCATGCACTGACTGCTGTGAGCCTGGCCCGGCTTGTGGGTTAATGAGCCCAGGTAAAAACTCCAAATATAGGTCCTTAGTCAGGTGGCCTAATTTCTACCTAAATCCCAGAGATTAGGGTTGCTTATTATTCCACTTTGGACAGCTCAAAGCACACCAATAGGAGACATTAGGCACGAGGACTCAGCTGGAGCACGGGCAGCCTTCAGCATATCACCGTTACCAAAAATACTCTGAGCTACAAAAAGCACCTGCGGGGCACATCAGGACGCGTTACAGGGCAGAGAGAGGCAGGAGCGCATTCGGCAGCGGAGCCCTTGAGAGGGCAAACTCCCGAGCAACGCGTGTGCCGTGGCCCCGCACGCTCGCACCTGCCTCCGGGTCACAGGCAGCAATTGCTCGCTTTGACCAGCAGAACCCATACGCTGAAACATCCAGCCCTGGTGAAAGCGTCCCCCCTTGGTCCTGCTCCGAAGCACGTGGGCAATGCCATTACCCTGAAGACAAACCTTGGCTTCCCAGCTTAACCTCTGCCTCTGCAGGGTGCTTCATCCTTGCTAAGCTCCTCGGGAGCCACGGCCCCGGTGCCCCCGTAAGCTGGCGGCTGGGGTCAGCTCAGCACCTTTACGGGCAGGTAAATCCTCCCATCCCCTCCCGGCTTCCACCTCCGCCTTTCCCTAAGGAAGCAGCAGGGAGGCGCTTGCGGTTGGAGCCCTCAGTCCCCACGTGTCCAACAGACCTCCAGAGGGTTTTGGCCTCGTTGCCCCCAGGTCACACCTTCCCTGCGGACAGCTCAAGAAATTCGCATTTCTTCTCCTTTCTCAAACTCAGTGCCGTTTCTTGGAATACATGTAACTCGCCCCGCTCTTAGAAAGGAACGAAGGCGGACTAGATCCAACCCCATTTTTCAGCTGTGCTCTCTGGTTACACAAAGAGGATGCAGCTCACTTTTAATAGAAGGAAAACTTACAAACCGGGTGTAGGTGTTCACAGGTATTCACACACCAGGATGATTAACTCAGCGTGCTAGCATTTGGCATTTCGGAGAGCATTCAAGATGATTCCTTACCCAATTTTTCGAAAGAGAAAGGCTTCCTTATGGTTCAACGACCTCTTAGAAGGTACAGAACAAGACAGAGTCCCTGTAGCATAGTGGAGGATGCTTACCCAAGACACAGCAGCATTGATTTAACATTGAGCTGTCCCTTGTAGTTTAAAGGAAAGACCGAACTCGGCTCTACTAGAGAAGCGGAATCTCTCTGCTGCTCATTTTCTCCATAGCCTCTGCGACGGCGGTTGGGTGATTGGCGCTGTCTGTGGCGAGCTCTGACATGACAAACCTGCCTCTCTCTGTCCCCTCTCCCAGGTATCCCCCTGGGATGGTCAGTGTCGCACCGGGAGGAATACCAGCAGCTATGGAGGGCATCATTCCCGGAGGCATCCCTGTTACTCACAATCTTCCCACAGTGGCACATCCTTCCCAAGCTCCATCTCCTAACCAGCCCACAAAACACGGGGACAACAGGGAACATCCCAATGAGCAATAGCAGATAATTTAAAAATCATTCAATAAACTTAGGACCAAGAGACATTGGAAAAGAAGTTATACATGAACTAAAAAAAGAATTTGATACGAAATTTGTAATGTTGATTTTGGACAGACGCATCATTGATGTTCCAGTGTTAACGACAAAGTGATAGCAGTCAAGACTGGGGAGAAGCCCTGAAGAAGTCACCTGCTTACTGAAGCGCTGAAAACTAGGATGTGATACATTAATGATCAACTTCTGTTATTGTGTGTTAAGTTTCCTTCATCTGTGCATCAGTCACATGAATAAAAAATAGATTTTTTTTCCCCTCAATTCCTTGGGAAGGACAGGGCCTCTGCACCTGTTTTCAAACCATTGCATTAAGCCATCTTTACAGAGTTAACATAGAAATGTTAGAGGAAACCATTATGTGGCTTCAGCCCTTTCCTTACTCTTTTATCTATCTGGTTACCTCTTCTAACGGGAGGCATCAGTACTGGCTTAGACTTGGAAGAAAAAAAAAAAATAATAATCCTTTTTGCAGTCTCACAGGGCCAGTGACGTGTAACAGAAGTTCTCCTGCCAGGTTTAAGTTCTAGCCATTCCAGCCGGGATCCGTGGGATGGGGAGGGCAGAAAGGGCTCCTGGCAACGGCCGCTGCCCTCCCAGGCTAATGAAAAAACAAACTGCCAGTCTCTTCTCTGCCCAATACACTGAATAAAGTAGCTGTGCATTCACCTACGCCCTGCAATGATGCAAGAAAAAAAAAAAAAAAAAGAAAAAAAGAAGAAAGTATTAAGTTTCACACACTATTTGTACTCAAATATATTTTCTCAGTTTTAAATCTGCAGCTATTTTATCAAGTGGAAAAAGTCTTGAGCTGGAAAGGGTTCAAGAATAATGTTGCATTTCCTTATGTCTCAGGAAACACTTTTTATGGTAACTTGTCAGACTGTCTATGAACAAAACCCACTTTTTTAGACATTGATAAAAGTCTTCTTTTCTTCACGTGATATTTTATACAAGAACACTTCAAAATGTGTTATTAGATGTGACTGATTTTAACAAATCCTATTAGATTTGTATCAGCTAGTTACATGTTATATTCATAGTCTTTTGTGAATCATCGCCTTTTTGTTTTTAAAAAGATGGCCTATTTTGAGCCTTTGTATGGGTACATTCCTGTTTCTGTGACAAAAAAAAAAAATCTTAAGCTGTCCCAAACAGAAAAAAAAAAACCAATGGCTATCAGAAGTATGTTTTGTTTTAGTGTGTTACCGTTATTGTATTTGTTTATTGTAAAGGTGGACATTTAGCGTTCAGTGCAGTTTTCAATAAAAAGTGATAAAATTTCTATAATTTCTGAAAGGCAAGAGCTCTCCCTGCAATCTGACTAATGCTTCAAGTTGAAGACACTGAGAGTGCACCATAAGGTACAGAAATGTAACTCTGATCACACTGTGCCCTCCTTGGAAACAGAGTAAGATTCCCCAGCGGAGAGCAGGTAAGTTTTCCTCGAGTCTGACTTCCAGCACTTGAGCAGCAGCTGGGACCTGGTCCCATCACAGTCCGCAAGATGGTGACACTGAGAGCGCCAGGATTGGCACCGGCCAAGGATCTGTCCTTGGCTTCCTGCAACCGGCTCCGAGAAATGCAGCAGAAACTCGGTGCAAGCTTGCCAAGTGCAGGTCAGTTTTTAAGTTGCACTGCTGGGGAAACGCTTGCTGAATTTAGTTTCCTATCCAGACTTTCAGGTGGTGCTGTCCATAAGCTGTAATTTGTGAATATTTAAAATCAAATGGGACATCCTATGCAGTTTAGGTGGAAAAAGATCACTATGGTTTCTGTTAAGCTACAAAAAAGCAGCTATACCTCAACATTTTTTGTACATACTCGAGAAATGAAGCATTAACAAAGCGCTAGGGAATAAAGCTGAAAACCTGTGTGAGAGGTGCCAGCAGCCTCAAGCCTCACTAGACAAGAGGCCTGTTCTTCTGTTTCCACCCTGTCTTTCATATTGTGTCAAAGAGTGCCAGCACATGCAGTGTTACATGGGGCAAAGACCGTGGTCTGGAAAGGGACTTGAAAAAAGGTGAAACCAAAAAGTGTCTAGGTTACAAAACTCTGTATTTTCTTTGCTTTAAATTAAACTGAAAACTAGTTACCAGCTTCAAACATGTTAAAAAAAGAGGTCACCTTTTATAGATGAGTGACCACTCTTTGTCAGTGATCAACATAGCACGCCAGTGATTATCCATGAACACCACAAGAAACCAGGATGATAAAACAGTTTAGTTACAGAGAAGGTATTTGGGAAACACTGAAACGACGGTAAAAACCAAGAGGAACACATTTAATTGGTGTTAAGGTTTAGAGTTGTTTTAAAAATAAACTAGCTCTGGTACTGTGATTTGTTTTTAAATAAGCAGTTGCATCCCAGATGGGTGCAAGTACTTCCCTGTCTCGCAGGATCTCGTGCACCGGTGGTTCCTCGGGCTTCCGCCGCCATCAGTGGACTCCGCACCAGGACAGCAAGAGGCTGAGCTCAGACCCCACAGGGAACAGCAAATGCTGTAGTGTTCATCCAACACCCAACCTCCCTCTCAACCAAAACCCAAGGACGGATGCGAACGTAGGCAGACAGCTTCTACTGAAGTGCTACAAGCTCAACAAGAGTAGAAATTAAGAGATCCCAAGGGTTACAAACTAAAGGACATGTTTTGGTAATGGACTGCAGTTTTGGAAGTTCCCCTCCGCAGTTGGGTTTCAAGCGCCTGCAGTGCAATCACCAGCAAAACACGCAAAGACCCATGGAAGCAGAAAGGGAAGAGTATCATCGCAATTAAGATACGCCGAAGTACCGGGAAGCGGCACGCTGCAACTCTCAAATGGAAAATTATTGGGCAAAGAAACAGGAGATAAACAGTTGCTGCTGAGGATTTGTGCCGTTACTTTGCTGACAGCTGTACTGCTGTTGTCATGCTCAAGGATGGCAGGCAGGGAGTCTCTCCATTGATGATGGACATCAGAGCAGCTTAAAACAAGCAGCTTGAAGGTGACAGACACTAAGTAAAACCTAAAAAAAAAAAGGGGGGGGGTTAAGGGAAGTTACTGAACAAAAGGGGGGGAAAAGGAAAAGCGGCAATTAAATAAGGGTCTCTAAACGCACACAAACCGATTTTGTTAATGGAGTAAACACAGTCTAGTAATATTTGCCATAAGCCATGCAGCAGAACTTTGGAAGAATCCAGAATTACTAAATTTTAATATATTAAAAACAAAAGAAATACAGGGATTTTCACTGAGGAATTCATAAATAAAACCAGAAAAAACAACCAGATGTAAAGGAGGTAGCAATGAAAAGCCAAGTTCTGTGCTAGGAAAGCATGTGCTGCTGCGAGCAATAATATGAGGAAAATAACACTGAGAAACCCAATTTTATATATATACTTGGCTAAAAGAGCAGAACTTGCTGACAAGCTGCAAGGTAGCATTTGCAAATTAATCTCAGTATTTGTAAACTTTCAAGTATGTAATTCAAGGAGAGTACCCATTAACATACACTGACCACTGTGCTAGCACAAAGCAGGGGTTTGCATCTCTTTAATCTACAGGTACATGAGGTTTGGATTACTTTGATTCTGAAAAAGATACTCCACCAGTTCCGAAATGACCTGTGAAGCATGTTAACCTGAACATACCATTTTACAGCACATCGGAACAAAACAATAATGATCAGGAAAGCCAAGAGCTCTGGAGTACCAGGACTGCCCTCTCATACCAGAACTAGGTAAATATCGGAGAGCACAGTGCATGCTTTTGAAAAACAGCTGAACTGACTGCATGGTGAACTTCCACTTGCTATGGTGAAGTGCTGGCTGGGGACAGGGATCGTCGGGCCACAACACGGGCTGCCCACGGACAGCAACGGGAGATGAGGAAAGGCGTGCTCATCGAATTTGGCTCAAGGTAGACTTTCACATTGGTTATTCTCCCCATGTTACGAGGAAGCTTTACTTCCTTCAACAGAACAGTACTGCAGAAAGCAAAGGGGGGCGGGGGGAGATGTTAAAATTCTGCGCAGCATTTTGCACACCCTTCAAGTAGCCTGCTGAAGGGAGAAGCTTATCCTTTCTGTCCATTCGAATGGCGCTCTGCACAAGGAAGCTAATCCTGGGTAAGCTAGGATCTGAATTTACAGCAATCTGGCCACTGAACGGGAACTTCTAAACCTGGCATACTCAGTCCTGAACAAGAAGGACCTCCAGAAGTGTACTGGGCTACACCACGACAGATAAACGATGCCACCAAGCACACAGTGCAGGCCAGCTCAGATGATGGAAATTCTCATCCCAGCTTCCTCTGCATTCAGTTCCCCTGACAGAAAAGCTTTACACCCTCAGCTAGATGAGGTATGAAAGGATTTCACTGCAAGGTAAGAAAAAGGACCAAAAAAAAAAAACCATACTGACTTAGAAAGCAAACTTGAAACAGGACCATATGCTTGTGAAGAACCTCTTTAGTATCTGCGGTTTGCCTATTTAGTTCAGGTAAATCATACGTACATTGCAGATAAGCATGCATTCTTTTACCTGAAAATTTGCGCATGCACCAATCAGAGGAGATCTAATGGCCAAAAAAAGGTGAAGACATTTCATAATAAACCTCAATGGAATCTGTGATGGGAAAATTGCTAAGTTAATACAGTACTTCATTATTTCTATACTTTTGGTGTCGTCACCATGTTTATGTAGGAGTTGTGCACATTTCAACACCATCTAAGCAGCATTTGGAAGAAAAAGCAGCAAGTTCCTCAGGGTTTCCATAGCTCTGAACTACATAAAAATATGTGCTATGGGGCTTCTTTCCAACTTCTAATTAAAACAAATTTCATCTACTGCAAAATTCCTTATTCAACCACCACACAATCAAAAGTGCTTTTCCAGACAACCTGAATTGCACTGTATAGGTAAAAACTGGCATTAACCTTTAGTGTTTAAGTGAGATTTTTAGATAAACTTTATCCATTACAGGTTACATGGCTAAAGTTATCAAATATAATAAAATTTCTACTGGAGAATATACTCTGAACTTACAATCTTAGGAACTTACATAAGTTTAAGTATGGCCACATCAATCAACATGCAAGAAATTCCCAGGTTTACATACTGAGAAATATATAACACAGTGCTTTTAAAAACAACTTTAGCATAGATTCTTCTTTTTAATTAGAACTGCCAAGTGTATTCTCACTAGATTTAATGACTGAGGAGTAACCCTTTAAAAAGGTGTTTTTTCATTTGCAGCAATGTTTAAGTTGATGAAAGAATAAATGATAAAATGATACACGGTTTGTATCACAGCAAGACGGAGTTCTGACAATACGAAATTCTCAATCATGTCCGAGTTCTCAAATTTCACACAATTTTTTGTTTAGTATATGCTCACTGGAATAAAATCCCTATATTTTAGGTCACTTCTCTGAATAAATATTCTTATGTATACTGAAAGGAATCTATTAACTATTAGAAGAAAAAAATTAAAAAAAACAACCAAACAAAAAACCCAAAACACTTTTTCAGGAAACAAATCATTTCACTCCATGAAAAATTTAGCTTCTCTTCCAGTTTGTTCCGTAGAGTTTAGATTTTATTATATGGGCACAGCAGTAACTAAAATATTAGTGAAATAATGAATGTATTTTTGCTTATGACTTGCTGTGGATATTTTGTGCAAACAAAAAAAACCTCAATCTGACCTGGGCACTAGTGAGATTTCACATAAAAGGGCCTTTCACGGAAATGTATCAGAGTATCTAAAAGGTGATGCAGAATACCAAGTTCTACTGTAAAAGAATCTCGGAGGGAAGAGATATCCATCTAACATGTGCTTTCGTAAGTGCCCTTATTTGAAAAATTTCTTTGCAATAATTAAGATGCTGGTATACTTTTCCTATTACACAACCTCTTACACAACCACATGCGGTACATTTATAGACAGATTTACAATCAGAAAGAAAAATGTGTTTTTTCTGTCTTGATAATAAAATTAGCTGTTTTTTGTTTCTTTTTCTTTGTTTTTATACAAACGGTAGTCCAGCCCATTTTGCTCTCTTCACACAGCAGATGAGCTTCTAGCCTCTCTCCATGCTGGTTAGAAAAATCCTTTACAGCATGTTTCCCCTAGAATTGGGTCGTTCCACAACGAACTGCTAAAGCAGAACGCTAACTCCGGGTCAGACACTCTGCACTGGTAATTTTCTTTTCAGTTTCTTCATCATCATTCGTCATCATCATCCTCATCTTCCTCACCATCGGAAAGGGATGTACAAGGGCGGATCTGTCTGTAGCGATCGAGCCATTTCTCTACCATCTGGGTGACCAGCGGATGATTGCGCCTACGAGAGCTTTTCTGCATGGCAACGAGAACCCCTCCTTCTGTCACACAGCAGTCCAGCCATTCCCGGAGCAGCTTTTCTTGCTGCTCCTCGTTACCTATCTTTGGGGGAAAAGAAAACAGCTTGAGAACGAGGCAGAGTTAGCGTACTACTTCACCGCAGCTGGGAGTCTCCGAAAGCCAAACTGCCGCACGCTGCATTTTCAGCCAGAATTTGAAGGCTCTGGCAATATTCTTCAGCTATTCTTCCCTTCTAAGTTTTTCAGAGGTGCATTACCAAAATAGCCTTCCAATATTTCAGTTATCTGTGGGCAACTAATTATTTATGGTAGGGACTATATATAAGGAGGATAAAGAGCCTTCTGGCTTTACAAAGCAGTTTTTAGGAGTCTAGCAGTTCTTGACATGAAACACTTCTTCTTGTAAGACATAACAAATGTTGTGACTTGCTGAAAAAATATCCCTCTCTAGACTTAAAGGAGAAAAAGCATGGGCTTTATCTACAGAATGTTCACTTTGTTGCAATTACTTCAGGTTTTCCAACCCTCCCTTCCTACATGTACACACTTTACTGAAATTGTTCCCCGTCTTTATCACAGTTATTAAAGAAGAAACAAATTGAGCTTCATTAGAAAAAAAGAGGTAGAGCATGCTGTAACTACTGGCCAATATTTATGTTGCACCCTCAAAAATAAAAAAAAGGCATATTTCAGTCTCCCATTAGTGTCAGAATCCTTATTTCTGGGTCCTTTTCAAAGTATGTCTGTATTCACGTGCACAGTGAAGTTACATTCAATTTACAGAGCAATAAATAAGCATCAAATTTGTGGGAAAATACCTTTCAGAATCACCTCAAATGATAGGGAAGGGAGCAGTATTAATTAAACAGAACAGCATATTCCCTATAATTCTTTGAAATGCAAAAACATGGGGCGACAGAGATTGCTGAGGCCACAGCTTAAATAAGCAGCTGTGACAAGGGCTACCAGCTACACAGCTATTTCTTACCTCTTGAGCAGAAAGGAAGTGAATGTGCAATAATTTCCTCTCGCTATCCACCAACGGTAGAAAAGTAACAGTAACATCATCATCAGTGTTCAAGTTAGCACCAGCACCTCGATTGCCATAACCATCGTTCTCCATGGCAACCAGAGCAGAGAAATGGCCCCTTGTGTAGCCCAGAGCAATAGGACTTTTCCAACAAAAACTCTGTTCCCATAACAAAGGCAAATACACACCTATGACAAATTAAAACAAAGGGTAAGACTCAGAACTGTCATGTTCAACAAAACAGAATTTTGATACAAACCTTTTGCTTTTGGCTAAACAGAGTAACAGCAGCACATTAACAAGCATTTAACATGTACTTGGTTTGGTCTACACTAATATAGGTCACACTTTTCAGTACAGCTAATTATTATTAGGTTAAGACGAGATCAGTCAAGTATCTCCGCAACTGTACAAGTTTAAACATAAAAGCCATTGCAATTACAACCAATACCACATTACCATTCCCTTAAAATCTATGGTCTATAGTATAGTGATGAACAAAAAACAAAGTTAGAAAAGTAGTCTTTTACGTTCAGTAACTCTTCTTAAAAATAAAATTATAAAGAAAAAAAAGAGATTCTGCACCACAGAAATAAAAGCTACAGTCAGATGTCTATTTTTACCAGAACAAAAAGTCCACCATCTGCTTACAAAACTTGTTATTAAAAGAACTTACTGCACTAAATGTTATTCAGCACCTAAGTATGGAGCCCATCCCAGAGACAGCGGGACTTCTCATAAACATTGTATTAATAGATTAAATTAACCCACATCAATTATGCATATCTAGTCTGAAAAAAGAAAAAAAAAACCACAACAAAAAAAAAATCCCCAAACACTGAAAAGCTGATGCTATTTTGCTCAGATACAACAAATTACTGATGTCACAGATTCTGAAAGAAACTGCACTTTTTCTCCCCACCATTTTTAGCAATAAAGACAGTAATTTGCTTGAGGTGCATGAAGTCTCAAAATAAAACTAGAACTCCTTTCTTCTAGGAACATAAATAATTCTTGGTGTGTACTGCTGCAAGACAACTTAAGCAAAAGCATGCCTTACCTTGTGACAGTTTAAAAATAGCCACGCATAAACTTAAGTGCACATGTAGCATAGCAACCTTTCATAGTACAGCTGCTGCCAGTAAGTTAGGAACAGACACTGCAGCAAAACAAGGCACTTCACTTCTCCTTCAACATCCATGGAGATGGAAAGGCAACGCTAAAATGGAAATCTGAGGCGAGGGGGTGGTTTTGGAGGTTTTGCTTAAGTTTAGAACTCATCTGTCTTTGCTGCAGCAAAAATTAGCATGGGCTACCAGTAAATATTTGTCCCTTTTTTCCCCATTCTTGAATTAGCAATCAAGAAATACCTAGAAGTCTTTCCATTTGTTTTAGATTAAGATTCACACAAGTTTTTATAACATCTAGATCTAAGGACAAATCCATTTAATACCTTCTTAGTGCTCCCTTCCTCCCATCCCCATTACAATGCAGTCTCGCCGTAATCCAGTGCTAAACACAAAAGATGCAGAACAAGGGGTAAGTGCTAACCAAAAAATTTCAAGCCTTTACATTTGGGGAAAGAACCCAACATCTGGTCAAAATTCAAAGTTACATTGAAAATAACCTACTAACAGTCAAATGTAATACAGTCAGTCCCTCAATTCCTGGAAATTCATTCTTCATGCATACTCAGAGAAATAACTTCATAAACTTTTTTTCCAATCTTTAGGCTGAAGCATCAGCAAAACAAATCAAGCAGCAAGGGTTGGCAACACATTTATTAATATTGTGTGCTTCGTTTAAATACGATGGTGCTATGTATATACATGTTGGTTGGGTTACCGAGGCCTTTCAGAACTGAAAGCATCAGCACCCTCAGGATGACCGCTTACCCCCCTTCTTCCACAAGTTATGATCATAGAGATACATCAAAAGGTCCCCCTCCTTCCATTCACAAACTGTGCCAACTCCTCGGGATACTTACACTAGTGTGGTGGGCTGACCTTGGCTAGCTGCCGGGTACCCACCCAGCCGCTCTCTCACTCCCCTTCCTTGGCAATACGGGGAAAAAACAACAATGAAAAGCTTGTGGGTCAAGACAAGGACAGAGAGATCACTCACCAGTTACCATCATGGACAAACCAAGATTCAATTTGGGGAAGTTTGTATTAATTGGCAATAAATTAAGCTAGACAGTTAATGCCCTGCTGCCTCAAACTGGTAGATTTTGGCCCCAAGCACAGAAATCACTGGTAAGCAAAGGGTATCATCTCTAGGGACATCTCATGTCTCATCTAACAACGCAGAACTCCTGCGTCAGGCATAAGTACATGACCTTTCAGGAGTGGAACTAATCTGTTTGCCTTGACATAATCTCCACATTGAAATTCAGCAACTTTTTGGAAATTTTTTTAATCATTGTTTTATCTTAGTAAAAATTCCACACTAATAATTTCCCCAAGACAGAAGGATGTGTTACACTTTCCATTCCTCCTCAATATTTATGTGATGAGCTCCACAAGAAGGGAATTTCAAGCATTACCAGGGAGAATATCTAGTGCTCTTAAGATTGACTTCTATAAATCTGATATAAATTGAGAAGGTAGAGTAAAAACCAGTTGACATGCACACATACCACAGAAAATGAAGAGTATAGGCTAACACCTATCCTAGAAGCCATCCGCATAGTATTTAGTTTCTCCAACCTGATCCGATAGTAATTTCAGTCAGTCACCTTTTTTCCTGTTTCATTTTAAAAGCTGTATATTCATGGCACTAAATACATGCAGCTAGACCAGAAGCATACTTGAGGCTAAGTAAATAGATCTTTCACACAGAAGCCTTAATATTTAAACAGTTGCAATCTAGGAAACAAGGAGGCTGTCAGTTATAGGATTCACGGCAGTTACAGCAAGGATGCCAAGTTGGAACAAGGAATCCCTGGAGAAAAAAATTCTGATCAGGGAGAAGATTTCAGGGGTGAGTAGGGGGTTTACAGTACCTTTTCCAAGGTGCTACAAACTGAAATATGATGTTAAGTAAACATTAAAAAAAATTCATTTCCTCATCTCTATTATAACCCACAATCTTTCTTTCCTCTCTCTTTTTTGTGTGATCTTAAACACAGGCAGGGTTCTATACAGCAAGTCAGAGAAGCCCGAGCACTCCTCAAAGCTTCACTGAAGGGGTATGTGCTAAGCAAAGCTCACACATAAGCCCAGAACAGCAAGTCTTGTACAATTTACAGGAGACTTGTCTTGGCAGCCCATAGTACCCCGAGTCTGACGGCTGTTCAGTTTCAGCTGTGCTGCTAGCATTTAATTAGCACACATTAACCACAAAAATGTGGTTGGACAGGGATAGAAGTAACTCCAGGTAATTTGACACAAGGCTCCTAAGTTCACCTGTTCACAGTGCTGCATGTTTCTATGGATGGATGGATGCGGCTTGCGGCAAGCAAATCACAAGTCATAAATATTTAGCTGACTTAATTCCTGGAAACACATGTCTAGTAAAAGGTTTTCCCAGGCACCCGGTTACCTTCTGGTTCACATAGCAAAAAAACAATTTCAGCATATTTAGGCCATGTAACACTTGTCTGCCTCAATGCCCAATCTATAAAATAAAAACATTTTGCAAACCATTCAGCCTTTTGAGTTAAAAGCAACACAAACCTGAAGTGTCAGGTCTATAGCACATGAACAACTGTTCTTCCCCAGTCTATCCTTTCATCACCTCAAATAAAAGATAACATGTAACTACAAAGAATACCAAATTTTTATACTCTTCAAAGAAGTATTTCATTTCCTCACATAAAGAAGTTTTGTCACTGCCCCAAACTTACAAGCCAAACAGCTCCTCAGATCTTCTGAAGACTCAAAATAGTTATAATAGGTTACACATTTGACATTAACTCCACAGCTTGGAGTTCTTCTATACATTATGGGTTTGCCTCTTTCCAAAGTTAGCATACTTTTTTGAAAATCACAAAAAGAGATGCTTTGGGAAGTCCTCTAGTAAGCTATAAATAAATAGTGATGTATTGATGAAAACAACTGCTGGGTACTCATCAAGCAGATATACTTGAGGCCAGGAAGATGAACCATGGGCAAAACAAACGCCCTAACACCCTCTAACACAGCCGCAGCGCCTGATCAAACAGTTCTTCCCACATGGGTTTTGTTTACAGCTGAGCCTGTACAGATGCTCCCAATCCCCTCTTATGTTTCTATTCTTTAAATAATAAAGTGTTAGCATGTAATACAGAGGAAAGTCACCCAAACACGTATTTGGCTTGCAAAATAGAATATGCATCTTTAGAAATCTACAAACATATGTCTGAGCAAAACCTGACTGAGTCAGCTAAACATCTTCGAATTTATCTTAAGGATAGTTAGGCTGTTTGCTCAGAAGACTAGGAGAAACAGTCAGAAAGAACCTGATCAAGCTATGCAAAATTATAGTACTACTTGAGAAATAGGCCAGTATTTACATCACACTTGCTGTAAAGTGTGAATTACTGAAACACAGATAAATTTTAAACACTTCCTTTTAACTACATCATGGAATTCACTTTTGCAGAAAGTGAAATTTGTAATCTTAACTAAAGGTACCTAATCTTATACCTCACATAATAACTGTTGGCAGAGCATTTATGAACAGAATTCCTTCCCTTTCAGCCTCCACGCCATACGTTCAAGTTACCACCTCTTTCACTTTAATCAACTACAAAAAAAGCCCAACTTCATCATTCTCCACCCTACTTCAATTTCTCTACCCTTCTTTGTATACCCTTGCCTCTTGCTTTAAGGCTGGCTGCTTTTCACTGCTCTTAAGGGCTGCTTCACAAAGGTCTCCTGCAGTGCTGCAGAGTGACAAGGCATGCCCCTTCGTCCTGAAAGAGCACCCAGATACCACTGTCACTCTGGTGAGAAACTACGCCAATGCTAACACCTGCCTGCTTCGCCCCCAACTTTGTAAGCCTCCTTCAGGAAATGCTAAATACAGTTTCATTTCCAAAATGAACATTCACAGCCATAGCACCACAAGCGGACGGAATTTCAAATTCCATTTATTAAACCTCTTGTGTCTTACAGCAGTACAAACCACACAACTTTTGATATGTTTTCACAATCAGAATATTTCATATAAATTATAGACTAAAAGCATGTTGAGTGGAGGTCAAAACACATTTTTACTGTGACTACAGGCAGCATGCCCATTATACAAAGAAAAACTGCAAGTTTTCAGGGGACTGTTTTGTTCTTTTTAATAGCTAATGCAAATTTACCTACAACACAATTCCATCCTCTTCCAGCTAACAGCTTGAAGTGACTCTCCTTTCAACTTCCTTTATGTTTATGATTTATAGCTGAACCTTTTTTAAAGCTAAATTTGAAAAACTAAAGGCTTACCTTGAAAGCGGGTATATCCTAATGTTTCTCCTCGGAAACTCTTATAATATTTTACTCCATAAACTATAATTGGTCTTCTAAGAATATGTGCAAGTACAAAAATGTGTGTCTGCTCCAAACTCGCTCCAGGCTGAACCAAACACAAAGACAGATATCACTTAAAACAGAACCTACCATTCTCTACTTTACAATTTGAAAAACAGTCTCCAAATTGAGACAGAAAATGCTTTTAAGAGTGATCTAGCTTTGACAGGAAAACAAAAGACTGGAAGACTATTACATATCAGTTGGAAAGCAGCAAAAACATTTCAGCTTGCACAAGAACTTAATCTGTCAGAAATAATTCTTTGTCCTATTGCCCAGATTCAATCTAACATATTTCATTCCGCAGTTACAAGTAAAACTCCACATAACATGTAGTCTAAAAATAATTCATTCATCTGACAACAGGTTAAGGTAAATACCTTTTGATGATAGGAAAAGAGCACATCCGAAACAAATCACAAGAAAGTAACACCAAAATCATGTTTATACTTTAAAAGAGGAGCTAAAAATATTCCCATAGCTAGAAGCTTATAGGAACAGAAATCTCATTTTGGAGGGGAGTTTGAAAACATCAACTTGCTGAAGTTTAAGTGGTGTAAGCTTACAGATTTGTAGGCCTGTTCTAGGTGGTAAGTATTGCAGGAGCTAGGAGGCAGGACATTTAGACAATTGTGTATTAGTTTATTCTACAGAATTCACTCTGGCACCAAGAGCCCCATACTTTTTTGTACTGTACTGCTTAATGGTAAGATCAAAAATTAGAATTTTAAATGATTCTATTTTGGCAAAAGAGTCTACCTAGTAATACTTTAACATTACTGGCTTAAGAGGAATGTTTTCCTTTATACATGAAAATTCTTATTCCTGAAGAATACTTTGAGTTCTTGAAATTTCTTTTCAGAGGTTAGAATATCCTTTCTAACAGACATCCTATAAAGAAGTTCTTACCTGGCTTGCAAGAGAGAGTATGAATGCCCAATCTTCCTGCCACTGTTCCTCTCGCAATGAGAAATGTAAACCAAAGCTTTGGGAATACCACGATTCCCACTCTTTCCAGCGTGTATAGAACCTAAAATGTTAGGGAGAGAGAGAAAGAGTAGTAAAGACAAAAATATTTACTCAACCACCATACACTTGATAGCAATATTCAAAGCTTGTAATCCTTTTTATCAAGTCTGTAAAGAAGTGGGAAGAAAAGAGAGCATACGTCAGGGAAACTGGATTTTGTTTTGGTTTTTAATCTTCAGGAGACTCCATTTGGTAATCCTCATTTAAGAGATCACTTGGGATCGCAATGCCTACAGCAGACATGCTGTAATAGATGCAAGTTCCTAACAGTCTCCTGGCTAGTTTGATACTTCTTGTAATAGGTTTTTCGAAGGCTTATTTAGGATTATTTAAGTGTTGATGTACAGGAAACATAACTAAGACATTCCATTTCACCTAAGAGGAGTTGCTCATTTTTCTCACACAAACAATACAGGTATTCTCTGCTGCTGACCATATCACAAGCCAACTAACTCCAAAGTACTTGCGTATCAACTTCAAATAGAGCGTGGTTAAGAGGCAGAATCTGTTTTACATCAGTTTTTGGAGCAAAGAGTATGGTAATTTCACGTTATGTGGAACAGTTATACTGCAGCAAGGATAAGAATCGAATATAGAAAGTGGGATTAATCCCATTTACACTGAAAGTTTTAAAGTGACAGGATTTCTGTTTTTCTGTTTAAATTAAAATTAGCGGTTTTGTACACTAGTTTAGTCCTAATGTTTTATCTATCTTAATCAATTAAAAAGAAAAATGACCTACACATTGAAAAGCAGATGCTGGCTTTTTAACATTTTAAACTCAGTCTGATCACCACACTATGGAAAGGCCACAACTTCACATTAGGAACACGCGTTTAGCGAAGAGTGCTAAGCCAACTTTTAAACAATGGCCTTTACTGTGAACACAAAGAAACCATTCTGAAGTTCAGCTTATTAAAAAAGTCACTGAAATGAACTCATGTAATTAAAATCTGAGAAAATTAACAGACAGTGGGTGTGTGTGGAAGAAACCTTTCCTATGCTTTCAGTAAAGATGTAATCACCCTAAAATCTTGGTGTATGTAACAGCTGTCACCAACCAGGCTGGCCTTCCCAAGTACAGCTAAAATTTCTGCATGGCTTTAAAGACCTATTAGTAAGACATTTTGATAGGTCTCTGTGCTCTCTCACTCTAATACATCTACAGGGAATCTCCTGGATCTACCTACATTCCAGTTTCTATCCAAATAGATCAACTGCCTCCATCTTTGCAGCTGATAGATATTTTGCCTGTTTTCCCCCAGAAATCTAACCTAACACCTTGTGCTAAATGAATTAATAGCTAGGTCTCCTGAAAGAAGCTTAGTTAGATTCTGCTAAAAAAAAAAAAAAAAAGGGGGGGGTGGAGGGGAACAGGACAAAGGCAGGAAAAGAAAAAACAAGGGGAGGAGAGGGGAAGAAAAAAAAGAAGGGGCAGGGGCAAAAAAGAAAACAAAAACAACAAAAAAAAAACAAAGAAAAAATCCAAACTATCCCCACAAAAGCTCTACTACAGAAGTGTTTTCCTAAAGCAGTTTCTTCCTTGAGTTAGACAGCCATAGACACAGTTATCTGTAGATGTTCACAGGAGGTAGCTCTGTAGACAGAAGTCAAAGCTCAAGATTTTTATCTCATTTAAAACAAACTTTTTAGTTTAACACAGGAGAACTGAATGCATCTGTAAAAAAACCAACAACAAAAAAACCCTGAAAACCAACCTAGGGCATATGCCCATTCTCCACCAAAAGCTAATGGTAGAATACAAAAAGGGACAAATCAGAACACACTTTTGAGTCAACTAAAAAAGTGTAGTCATTTAAAAGGTGAGTGGAAAAGACTCCACAGGCCAGAGCCTCTGGGAGCTTCCCTATTGAGCTTTTTCTGAGTACCAGACACTAGACTGCCTCTTGTAAATAGATTCTTTGTTCAGCACCTAAACAAACATCACAAAATGAGGCCAAATGAGTTACATGAATGTTCTGTGTCCGACTATAAAAATACCTGGTTTTAAGCGTCTTTGTGAAGGCTCTGAAGAACAATTCCACTAGATAAAAGTTTAAGCACACTGTTGTTGAGACTAGTGATTGCATTTAAGAGCCTCTTCCTTCAGCAATTATCATTAAAGCCAGTGACAACAACAGCGCTTCTTATCTGCTGCACATCCTAGCCTACAAAAATTAAAAGTAAATGTATCTTCCCACATAGAATCTATACAGCAAGTATAGGATGTACAGGATGATCAATTTACGACAGAACTTAACTAAAAGACTTCTCACAGACTCAATCTGGATTTTTTGAAAGGCATTATGACTCTATTCTGATCTAGTATTGCCACTAACATGTCAGTTGACTCTTCAAGAATTTCCATTGCTAACAGCCTCTGCAGGCAGACCAGTTCCTATTAAGGATGTAGCTCTGTAGAGGTTTGTACTAGAACCTGTACTAATTTTTCCAGTAACAAACTAGCAAGCAAGATTATCCAGACTGAAGGTAGGCAACTGTATTCAAACCATAAAGGAACACATGAATCAGTTAAAAAAAACAACTGTGCTTCCAGTAAGGAGAAAGATTAAGTAAATTCAGAGTAAAATGCAAATTCTGTCTAGAACATGAACTAAAAAGCTTAACCAGATTTAATACACTCTAAATAATGAGTGTTATGTTAGATACAACAGTTAAGTCAACAACAGTTAATACTAACATTTTAAAAGATTGGTTTAAACCTCAATAGTTTGCAGCATGTTTTTGGATACCATGCTTGGTTTTGTTACCATAATGAACAAAACCTGATCTATCATAAATTTCTGTTCTGGCCTCAGGGGAACTGCTTGTGATGCCAGGGACATTCCTGCATGGTCAAGACGCACACTCCATTATAAACAACTCTAAAGTAGTGACAGATCCATTCAGAAACAGGTTCTCAGGAGAATTATTACTGAAGCACTGCTTTATTGAATCCAGCTCCGGATGCTCGTTTGGGGAGTCTTCTCCAAGCAGCAGGCGGCTGGGGACAGTAATCACAAAAGCTACTTATAGGTATCCCTAAAATGAACCTTTGTTGTTGATTTCCTGCACAGCACATAGAGCAAGGGGACAGGCTCTCTCTCTAGTATGCCTGCTGATGCTGTTTGTCTTGTCCCTGACTACAAGAACATAAGAAAAATAATGTAAGACACAGGCGATTAGTTATCTTTATCAATCTCTTCCCATAGTCCCATTACACACTTGAGAGCTGTTGGACACTGCTGGTGGTCCAACTGTAAGAATTTTTCCTCTAGCAGAGGCAAACCACAGCATCAGACTAAAGCAGGTTGCCAGCGTAAAACAACAAAAGTTGTTTTACAGACTGATAAATTAATTCTATGGCCAAATGACAGCACTAGTTAAACGTCAACACTCTGTGCTTTACTGCCATTATTTTAGCAGACAGAACAGGAACAAAAAGAGCAATACTGAATAAAGCTGTAACTAAGTAGATGGAATGAAAATACTGAAAAGTTTATACAGGAATAAAAGGCTATCTTCTACTAACAATCTTCTGCAAAGCTTCCACCAAGCAGCAAGGCATGGCATGCGCATGATTTACATTGCAAGTATACAGAAATTCCAGTCTTAGTAACTGTGGTTAACACACTCTTGACAAGCACACAGCATAAAATATTTTACTCTATTTTAAATGCTATGTGCTGAATATCACATACTGGCACTGAGTTCAGAATGTCCAAGTTTCCAGTGCTATCATTTAGAATACGCTAGATCTAGATTACTACACGAATCATGCTGTGACTCAACATCTCTGAGGCACACAACCCACAGTAAATTGGGGAGTGGTGGTTGTGTTTCTTTTTAATACTATACTGCTATCAACTACTATGCTACATGGAAAGCTGTCTTTAAAGTTGACATAAAAACTAACTTACCAATGTGAGCAGTCATGTAAACTGTCATGAAGAGCTTTCCGCAGCACTGAATCCTTGTCGTAAATGCCCCAAGTGGCTTGTAGTACTGAATCAAGCAGGCAGTCCCCTGCAGTCCGATTCCAAAGTGCATATAATCTGCTGTCCAAGCGCGTACCCAGTTCCAGTGACCAGTTAATAATGGGAGATTCCTCTTCTAGCTCTGCAACATGACAATAGCCTCTTTTAAAACCCATATTCATTTGAAGTCTCAGAGAATACAAATAGCACAGTAATAGCATAATCTCAACAATTTACATGAATAAAACTAAGTTTTCCTTCATACTACAAAAATAGGTGAACTGCAATAACTAAAGGCATTCCTCGGGCAAAATACTGTCAAGAAAAGAAGGAAAAAAAAAAACCAAAACAAACCATAGCCTTAAATAAAGCATCATATCATGTGTTTGAGGATTGCTACTGAAGTGGAAAGATTTGATCAGTTTTCTTTAAAGAGCTTGTGACTTAAAACTGTAAAGTTTTTGAATTGTAAAGATTTTTAAGATACATTACAAACATGATTTTTTACAGACTCCATTCTCTCTCTCTAAAATAATTCCAGGGTGAAGATTAACTTGAAAGCATCAAATCTATATTTAAAACTAATTCAGGCAACAAAGCCACATATATACACACGTGCACTTTTTTTTTTTAAATCACAGAAATATTCTCTAATGAAAAGCAAGGAGAGATTCTAGCTATTCTCACAGCATTTACCTTTCTGAACATCTCTATCAAGTACTTCGTCAAATAACTTTTCTTGGACTGTGGGTGGTAAGTCTTCAATATCTGGAAAAATAGAAAGCAAATACAAAAGTCACTTAATGTTACTGTAAAAGAGACACATTACCAGCCGATGCTCAGGAGAACTTATGCAACAGCTTTCGCCCTATCATCCCTATGTCTCCTCTGAAATGCTGCCACTATTTTCAGATCTGTCATTTGTGACTGTATAGGCTTCATAAAGCACACTGAAGCAGATATATCTCAGACTGACTGTCATATCTTTTATGCGGAAAGGATCGTCACAGCATGCGTAGGGTAAGAATGGATTTCTCTGAAGGAGAAAGTGAAGTAGAGAACCACTTTGAGGTGGAAAAAAAAAAAGAGTCTTTTCAACCCTACTACATTTAGGATAGTTTCAATCCTAAGCAATAGTTTTCCACCCATCTAAATGGTTTCTCCTCCCTGGTCTCCCCCAGTGGACAGGTACAGTTTGCCAAGAGACTTGTTCTTGTACAAAACGTCCACTTCCTTAGTCATTTCATGCAGACTTCAATGAAATATAGTTCAGAGAACCCCAATGGTTTGCAGGCCATAGTTTGCAGGTTAGAAAACAAGAAGTGGGAAAACTATTAAGCTATGACACAGAAAATGCCACTACTGACAACTGTTCCAAGAGCTTTACAGACAGAATCTGCAACTGTGGATCTACCTCAAAAAAAGGCCAGAAAATTGTATAATGGACAAAAAGTCTTTTGTGACTTCTGTATCATGTAAAATAACAAACACTGCCCCACATTCTAAAACACAAACACACACAACATCTGCAACACCTTGAAGATCTGCTCATGGCCTGCATTTCAATACAAGGTAAGTAGTAAAGGGTTGCTAGGCAGATCAGCAGCTAGAGACACTTTGCTAGCTTCAGCACAATTGTGAAACTTAAATATATGAAAGTTAAGGAAGTAAATCAAACAGTTAAACAAAAACATCTAGCATCCCTTCAGGCAGTCTACAGGATGATGACTGGCCTCTAAGTGGTATTTCAAGGGCACAAAGACCTCTCAATTCCAGTGTCATATCTGCCAGTCCTGCTCAATACCTTACAACCTAGGGCTTTGAAAAGTGAAGTCCATATGTGGACTTCACATAAGTGAAGGCATATGAGTTGCTACTGAAGCATACTATTGTTTGGTGCAGGCATGCTGTTGTGGGGTGGGGCTTTTTGGTATGATTGATTAGGGTTTTTTAAACTAAAACTGGCTTGCAGTGGCCAGCCATCAATTTAGAAGATTGGCACTTTAACGTCTGTGCATTGACTCGCCAGGAAGATCTTATCCATTTATTTGAAAGACCGTGTGGAAACTGGTTCTTAAACTACATCATATAGGTAATATCTGAATAGGATTGTGTGATTTATACCACTATCCTTGGAAATGCTGTCTTGAGACCAACTGCTAACTGTTGACTACAAAAGGTGTTCAGTTGACTAAGTGTGATGGAAGTGGAAATACACTGACAGTCTTGATGTACAGATGCTTCTGAACGTTCTTATTCCTTAATTATTTAATGGCTATTACATGTGTCAAAGAGATGCACAGTGGTTTAAGACATGTCTCTTGAAAATACTGAACAAACTCCTCAGTTCTGGCAAGAGCAACATTTCTCACCCGTGTTACAAAACTCTTCTGTTGCTTCTCTCCCCCAAACAGCAATGAAGTGTTAGTCTCTAGACACTTTGTACACCCACGCTGTCTGCCTCTCATATGTGACCCACAGAATACAACTGAATACAGCCTCTCAAACAGATAGTTGATATACAAGTGGCAACTATTATCCAGACTTTTTGAAGAGGAGGAGATGAGGTAGCATTCAACCAAAAAAGTTCCAAATACAATTCTTAACAATGCTACTGCTTCATAAAAAGACAAACAGATCTGCTGATTAGTACAGTTTCCATCTATGCATTTTCTTACCTCTGGTAGCATTTCTATTAAAGGAAACAGCTATTGAAGATTAAAAGTCTTCTAATAGCTTTTTGTTAGTAAACAAACATTCTCTTGATTGCAGAGTATCTCAATAGTATTCAAAAAGTGCTATTGCTATGACCACATACAAATGCAAATAACAGCTCTGGGCCTTAACGGAAAGGACTGAAAGCTAACATAGCTATGCGAAAAGTCATTTTAGAGCCCAGAAACATCTGGGCTCCAATCTTAGCTTTAAACGCAGCCTTTCCTTAGAATATACCACTTTTCTTAAATTTCCTTGTGTCTAAAGTATACAACAGATGTTCACTTCACAGGAACAACATATGGGTTGAAGTGTGCAAATACTGAATATTAATAAGCAAATTCAACTACTAAACCTGACCTAAGCTATTAAAACTTCACAAATAAGACCTATACACACACACAGCACCACCATCAGAAAGTCAAAGTATACATCCAAAACAAGCAATCCTCAACTAGGTGACCAAAAAAAAAAAAAAAGAAAAAATTCTTCCATCAGTAAGAAGAATTTCGTAACTACCTGCAGGTAACGTAAACGTTACAAGGTCAGTCAGAAAATAGCAAGCAAAGTCTCCCTTTCGTTGATGAAGAGATGCAGCAATTTCACGACGAATTTGTTCTGTGACCTCTGGACACACCATGGCAGGAATGCACTTCGCTGCATGTTGCGATACCTGTAACATAACACAGTTACTGCACTCAGTATTATTTCTAGTTAAATAGACTTGGGAGTGATAACCACCAGTGGACAGCATTTTGTTAGCAAGTAATGCAATAGAAGCATAAACATTGGTAACCTGAAAGATTAAATGTTTAGTGACTCTCAATGAATTAATGTCTCATTTGTCATGTAGCTGATAATATAAAGCTGGTTAAAAACCTCTTTAAATAGAAGAAGTGAATTAACAGGTGACCACTTCCAGCAGGAAAAGGAAACCAAAAAAAAACAGATAAGAGCTAGATAACAATAGGAAACATACCTCTTAACTTATGCATGAGCCCAGTGTACATTTAACAAAGAACTTCATTACCACAGCACAAGACAGTTTCCTACAAAGAATATTCCCAAATACTAAGCTAAGATACTTAAATTTCTCCAGATCATCACTGGCAGCAGGAACTCATTCAATGATACAGGGCAAGTGACACAGGGATGACACTAGATACATAAAAAAACAACTTTAACATACACATTTTCACTAGTTAATATCCTAGCAAAGGAAAGTACCACTGTGGCTCAAACACTACTAAGCATTTTCACAAATGGTATGTTGAGTAAGTATTCCTAGAAACTGAAACAAAACCGAACAGAAAAATCTGTAAGACAGTATTTCAGCAAATTAACTTGTTTTTAAACGTGTAACTCCACCCAGATAGCTATGTAAGCAGCACAAAACTACTGATACTAGCCACATATATATATATAGTCTTCTCAAGGCTTTAGGTACATTTGTCTTGCTTCATCTAGTCTTTTTAATTACTCAACCCTACGCTTTCTGTCATCCTATTGAGCTTCTCAGGCATGCTACTTTTCTCAGGAACACATGCTTTCAGAATTGCATTAAGCATCAAAAGAGTGAAGGAGGCAAAATAAAAATTTGGCTCTGATCAGATGAGGAACCAGAAATCTGAGATGAAGGAAACAAACAAAAAAGATAACAGAATTACTTATGGGCCTAGTAAGAAGACATATATGGCAGTGGACAAAGATCACCAGAGGTGAGGCGGACCATACAAAAATATACAAGGAAGTGGAACATGCAAGAGCAAGGAGACCACAGAGAGGAACCAACCAGTCTGTAAAATGGGCAAAGGGCGGGGAAAAAATGCAGCAATTCTGCAAAGCAAGAAATTTGCCTTTCTCTGGGAGAGAAGTTCCCAAGAAAACCAGGGAAGACCGACCAGGTAGACTTATTCGTTAACAAAACTCAGAAAAAACTATGCTGTCATTGATCTCAGGGTTTTGCTTTCAGGGCATTTCCTCTCCCCCACCCAAAGCACAGGAAGCCTCACAATAGCTCACTCCACTGCCAGTAAGGTCAGAATGTGTGCCAAGATTGCTCATTAATGAGAAAACTGAACATCCTCAAGACCACAACATACATACAGTCTTAAAGTAAACTCGCTTCTTAAGGAGAAATGTCAACAAAGGCACAAAGCAGCAATTCATGTATTCTAACAATATCAGCCTCTATCTTCTAGCAAGTAAAGTTACATGTCACTGGCTGCAAACAATGGCGCAGTTACATAAAGTTCCCATTCAATCTACTCAAGGGCCAAAGTAACTCACCTCCGTAAGCAAAATTGCTAGCATATCTTGTCTCTGAAAGCGTATTGCCAGATGTACAAGTGTGTACCCAACATCAAAAGCAGAAGGGCGATTTAACAGGCGTACTTCATCTGCAGTAAGCTGGCGGGCAATATCTCCTCCTGATGACTTGTAAGCTTCAACAGCAGCTAAATCACCTTCTACAACTCCTGAAGGAAAAAAAATAAATAAATACAATTCGTTTTAGCTAGTGAATGAGCCATTCTGGATCGAGCTGTCTTATTTAACACAGTTTACCTATTCTGATACAGACCTAACATATGAAGATCAACTGCATACGAAGAAACTTGCAAATTTTTATTTCTTTTTTTAAACATAAGACTACAAAATATTTACACTTACCTCACCTCCTAGAGCATTTCCACTAGCCAAACTAGTTGGAAGACATGGCAGATCAAAAGACAGCTATGAAGTGGTGCTGAGGACCCTTGATGAAATACCTGGTATAACACACTCGCTAGCGTTTCATTTGATCAGCAGTACTAAAGGAAAGTCATTCATTCATATTACAGAGATCAGTTTGATTATTATGTCTTCCCTTTTAACATATCTTAAAAACAAACTACTGGATCTAAGAAACAGATCTATTAAAAGGGTTTTGGAACAA
Organism: Haliaeetus leucocephalus; assembly: GCF_000737465.1. Taxonomy (NCBI): domain Eukaryota; kingdom Metazoa; phylum Chordata; class Aves; order Accipitriformes; family Accipitridae; genus Haliaeetus; species Haliaeetus leucocephalus. Next base: position 4,218,275 of record NW_010973266.1, read on the forward strand.
GTGTTTTTTCTTTCATCTGAGTATGGTTTAAAACAGTGTTGGAAGAGGGTACAGAGCACAAAGTTTCTCTTCAGCTCACCATCTCTGCTACTAATTGAACTCACGCAGTTATCATTCAGGATACTCTATTAAAACCGAATTAAAGAGAAATTATACACACACACACAGTGTGTACTTTCTAAAGCAAGATGAAGGAGGGGGGAACCCAAATGTCTCAAGTCCCTAGGAATCTCTAACTTCTGTATCATGCTTCATATCAAGACCATTCATGCTAAAAGCATTCCTTAGCTGCAATTATCAGAATACACCATCAACAAGATGTGGTGGTGTTAACAGTATCAGTTCCAATATAAGACTTCCTAAATTTAGAAATCCCTTCAAATATAAAGATTCTATTTTAGAGATATGCTTCATAAGAGAACAGTGTATTGAGGAAACAAAAGTGATCTTAAAGCCATCTTTAATAGAGAAGTAAACAGAATACTTCTACTTCACTATTGAGAAGCAGCCCTATTTGCAGCAGCTCAACAACAGAAGAGTACAGATCACAGAAACGAGAAAACCCTCTCCCCTATTTTCTGTAGCTAAACCTTCTTGCCAACTCCTGAGAGTCAGCAGTTGAGTAGAGGCCATGAGGCTGGAAATTGAGACTCAAGTCTATCCTTCACTCAATTTGCTTACCAAGACTCAAAAACTGATCAGAAAGGAAAGAGGTAAGTAAGAGGTAAGTCTCAATCAGGCACTCACTGCCATTCAGGACTAATATTCAAACAATAGACAAAAAAAACCCCCCAAACCCAACCACAAAAAAAATGACCCCCAAAAACCAAAAACCCCCATACCCCAAACAACAAAAAACCCCTGAACAACCAAAAAACCCACCAAAAATCAAAAAACCCAACACAACAAATGGAACTGCCTACTACCAGAAGAGCACACTAACTGCTGGGTTACTGGTTAATCCAGGATTTAGGAAAGCATTCTTAGCTCTGCCAAAAGTCTATCATTTTTAATATTGAGATTACAAAGCTTTCAGAAGAAACATGGGGGGGAGAGGGACGGATTATCAGTGCAAGACATTTCTCTACAAAGTTATCAGCTCTGCTTAGTAAGCCTCTACAGATGAAAGTTAAGATTATTCATTTCAACAGTAGTCTAACGCAGAGAAGTTCCAGAATACAAACTCAACTGTAAATTTCAGTTGTACAACATCTACCCATTCATCAAGGACTCAAAAGTCCTAACAGGCCAGGGCAGAATGAAAACAATACAGGGCAACAATTTCTAAGTTTTCTCATGCATGTTTCTGGTCTGCCTGTACAGGAAAACATTCCCACTCCACTCCAGCATTAACGTCTAATTCTCCTTAAGCGCTTGCCTGCATATTCACCCCAGATGAGCTAAAGAACTCGTTAGACATGAGTTTTGTCTGTCCAATTTTAGTTCTTGTTCCCCAAGTTAGACCTTTGCTGATGAAAAAGTATTTTCTTTTAAAGAAAGGAGCTGCTACTGATGGAGAAAAGCTACTTCAGTGAAGGGAAACAAACACTGAAAATTCACTGGTTTTCAAGATGTTCTCCAAAGATGCATCAAAGGAATGCAATACAGGATGTGAGCAACATAGCTGTGCTCCTGTTGCAACATTTCCACTTCTGGGTGGAATTAAAACATACCAAAGCAAAAGGTACAGTTTTGTCAATATATGCTGTATCCATAACAAGAATGCCAAGTGTAGCATTTTATTTCCTTGCAATCACATTTATGCCACTGATAAGGCAATACGAAGGCTGCTTGTGATATCTCATTCCAACCAAATGCAGCAAACTGACTTACTGGGGTTTGGGGGATTTTTTTTGTGTGTAGATATGTATGTATACATAGACATCAAAGTCAGACAATTTCTCATGACCCATCCTCTTAAAACAAGTTACACTACAGCTTTGGCACAAGATCACCTGTTAGCAAACCCAAGAATCCACAGGGAAAGAAGAATCTTGATAGAAGAGCAGATTCGCTGCTATCTTATGACATCCCTAATTTTTTATTATTTTATTAATTTAGGAAAGACATTTTGTTAAAGACAAATAGCTACTTCATACCCTTTTATATTTTAACCACTTCTATTGACACCAAAAAGATTCTTGCTACCATATCTGTACCTTCCACCACACCACCCAATGACAAACGTACCAAAGACCACCCAAGACCGGTAGGTAGCCACTCTGACAATCCAACTATCCCAGACTAATTTCAAAATTCAAACAAACATCCCCAAAATGATCTTTTGATGACAGATGATCAGACCCAAATCATCGTAACAGTTCCAGCTGGCCAATCTATCAAGTACACACTACACAGTAGTACATGCTACTACAGCCTTAAGTCAGTGCCCAGTCAATTCATATTTGTAATTATTCTTTTAGTCCCCCACCCTCAGCTGCTAAGGCAACTTATTATCATCCCACTCTTAATCAAACCTCAGCAACAACTGAGGTCTAAGACTGATGCTGAGAGGCAGCCATGTGAGGTTTGGCAATGCCTTCAAGCACTAACTACTACAAGCTGCAGTAAGGATCCAATCAGTGACATGTGCTGTATGCAGTACTGCCAGTTCTTGCAGTTTATTCCCACGTCTTGCAATACTTGACATTCCTAAAAGCCCCATGTCCTAGAATTAATTACTAAAATTGTTATACAAGCTGTCATTTAAAAGTACATTTTTAAACTTCACTGATGAAGTTTAAGTAAAGATCAACACATACATCAAAACCAGGCAAACTGTGTATGCTTTCTAGGCCTTATTTAAAAAAATGGAGACAGTAAATGTGGTTTAGGTATACGGTTGGCAATACTTTATCTAGAAGTGAAGAACAGTGATGGTGTGCTAAATGATACATCAGTCTAGCACAGTTACAGCTCATGGAGGGATGGTGCTGTAACTATGTGCATGCATCATATCTCGTCATCCTCTATTCTTTAGTCACTTGGCTGTTTGGATTATCTGGGGGGTGGGCGGAGGAGGGAAGCATCAAGAAATTTTTACATCAAGTCCAGACAAACTCACTTCTGGGTGCACTAACTCTGTTTTGTAACAGAGTCTCAACAGATAAACATGACACACAAAATCAAACCATACAGGGCTCATTCTGCATAATGTTTTGTGCAGAGACCACTACAAGCCTATATCCTTATAAGCAGCTTCCTCTTGCAAACCTGCTGCATGCTCTAATGTCTGCTACTAACCTGCATTGAAATAACTATGACCCAAGTACCCAGAGCATCACTACTGCAGGGCCGATGTTCTATGGTCACTACAAGCCTCTTTGGCCCCTCTTAGCCACAGCAAGAGAGGTCCAAATTTCTCTTTACCCAATCTCCCAAATATCTACTCCGTTTTAGCTGCTTCAAAAGAACAGGGAGAATTCCTGACAGCTCGGCAGGTGCCAGCCTGCTTACAGTGCCAGTCAGTAGAATCGAAGGCTGCAGTGAACACTGAGCAAAAATACAGTAATAACAGGCAGATTCCCAGAAATCTGAATCAGAAAACACAAATCTTGCCCCAAAACTATGGGGTAAACTTGCCTACAGGCAACATTCAGAAGAACTGCCTGCAATTCCTAAATTCAGTATCACCACTCCAAAATGAAGTCTGAATATGCTTTTATTGACAATAGGAGGCACATTCCTACAATGGCTTTGATTTCTGTCAGATGAATGAGAGCCTCCAATTCATTAAGTCTATTTAAATAAAGCTTAACAAAACACTATTTACAAGAAATATTACAGAAATATTTACTGATGTTATAATTCACTACATTTCATAACACACAAGTGCCTGATTACTTACACAAGCAGCTTCTGAATCGTGTTCTGACACAGTGGCATGCCAGTTGGATTATTCCCCACTGACACCCACTGCATTCCTCAGACTGTTAAAATGTCAAAAGGAAGAGGGGCATTTGCCTTAAGATTGTTCACACAGCACCCCTGAGTGCTCCAGCAGCTAGACCTCTTGCAAGGGCATAACTCCCGATTAGCTACAAGCACCGCACAAATGCAAACAGATATTTATGACTCAACATCTACTTCTGATCGACAGCACGAACAGCTTTTCTTTGAAGTGGACTCCAGAAATGTTAGTTTAGTGTTGCGACTGAAGATGCCAGACTGTGTGTGTGTCCCAACAAGTTTTGCTTTGCTTAATGCACAAACACACGACTATAGCCTGACATCCCAAGTGACAGGACAAAACACCAAGTGCTGCACCCACGTCATGAGAAAATACAAGTGCAAGTTAATATTCTGTGTTTATAGGTTCAACTGTGTTCCCATTTGCAATTCAGGCATTTCCTCTTACTGGAATATTCTTTCACAGCACTGAGAGCCAAGGTTTTTTCTTTCTAGCAAAGCCCTGACTCTTAGATAGCACAGATCAGGGATATGCAATCTCAGTATACTTGAGAAGACACATGATAGAGAATAAGTTATTTAAATAAGACTAAATTTAAAAAACACTAATCACCCAATAACAACTATTTGTACCATCTTGATTCTGTATTTTTCCTGCTACAACTGTTACAACTATCTTCTTTATTAGATATCAGTACTACCTTTGCTCATATTAACTAAGCCCATAATTAGCCTAGCTGCTACAACCAAACTACTTCAGCTAAGGTGCTATTAAGTTTATTCTTTAGAACATGTAAATATTTATAGGGTTTAGTGCAGCTAAGTAAACTTGGAAAATACGCAAGAGCTTACAGGCATATCTAGAAAACTAAATCCCATTTGCCCTAATTGCACAGTCCCAACGACTTCAGAACAGCCAGATGTAAAAGTTTCCAGAGAAAATACTATAGCAGCAGCCTTTATTTACTTCAGTATCTGTCTGATACTTCTAGAGCGCACTGGCTGGCACAACTTGCAAATGAAATAGGCAAATTCTTTCAAATAGACTGATGCCGTTCTGCCATTTATCTATGGGGCAGCAGAGAGGCTGGGGGAGACAGAACTGGGCAGCAGCACTGCCTTCGCAGGTCAGGACAAGGGCTCGCCAGCTCCACAAACGGCTCCCAACAGCAGCAAGGTTTAAATAACGCAGCGAGAGAGACTAAAAGCAAGTAAGAACAGAGAATAGCAACCCTCACTTCAACCACGTTTGCTGTCAATGTAGTTAAAGGTTCCGCAACAATACCTCAGTAGAACTGCTGTGGAGACAAATGAGTAATTGCAGAGCAGCAAAAAGCAGGGGATCACACAGCCTACAGTAGCTGATTCTGCAGTAGGCTCCTGATCCTCAAAAAATGTAAAAGCATCACTCTAGAAAAGGCACATATGCAGTCTTGCATAAACTACAGGGCAGGCATTCTAAATCTTTGAAAAGGCTGAACAGGATTAAGCTGAAATGAAACAAGAAAAAACAAAGAGAATTAATTTCAACAATATACCTGCTAAAATAAATACATTTTTTTGCTAAATTAATGGAAGAGTGTAAAGATGCCTGTTTAGATAAAATACCTAAAGAACCACCCAAAGATTCGAGATTTCTTTGATTCAAGGAGGTAGCAATGCCACAGTAAACAATGTGTTCTCACATCTGAGTAGACTACAAAAGGAAACACTTAATCTTAAGGAGGTCATTGTGCCTCACATGTGGGACAATAGTAATCAACTTCACTATTCCTTGAACTGCTTGGTAATAGAAGGCAGATTTCTCACCCAACCATATGATGCATTTTAGAAGTCAGAAGCAGAGACAGATCCCTCTGTAACATACACCAGGTCAGAAACACAGAGCCCTGTGCTGCTTCTCTTCTGCTACAGATACAATTGCAAGTGGTCTACATCATACATATGCTCTCACTTACTCATCTAACAACTGATCCTAAGATTGGTTTAAGTGCCAAGGTGACCTTCCAGCAAGTGAGGGACTGATCAACTGACCCATTAAAAACTAATTCTGATACTTGCTAAAAATCTTACTGTTCCTCTAGGCATTGAGAGTGCTGAGGACCTGCGGTTTGACCACACAAGCTGTAGCATTCTCTGGAGCTCTGCCCTCACCCTCTTCCAACTATTCACCAGGGGCGCATCAGGTGGTCATAAAGGAAGTTTTATTGATAATAACTACTCCACCATTTCAGCACTTTGAGCACCAATACCATTCAGTCTGAGAAGAGTTCCTCCTCTTAGAGGAAGAACTCCTTCGCAAGCAAATATGACACATCAATTAATACAAAAGAGAAGGACTGTCTGAAAAATCTTTATGGGCCTCTAACCACACCCTTCTGCTCATTCTCCTCTTTCTCTTCATTTCCAGGATCTCCCTTGTTAGTATTACCATGTGATCAACAGCAGATCGGTCTCTAGGTAATGACAGCTTGAGACAGAACCTTCTGTACACTAAATTTTTTAAATTCATCAAGCTCAGCAACTTGCATCAGCTTAAAAATAAGTAACTTCCAAGAAAATATGTACCTTAAACCTGAAGCCATCCAATGCATGCGAGTATGACGATCACCTATTTTTTTCCCACGTAAACAGCTCTTACCCCTACATACAGCCCATGTAGCATGTTTCTAACATATCATTACAGGACAAAGCAGCATACATGCAAGAAGAACTGCTGAAAGATGTCCTTATCCCCTCTCCTATCATCCACGCCCCTTGTTGCATTAACAGCTGGTCAGTTGCTTGCAGGGTTGCACCCTAAAAGGAGGCTGGACAGTGGAAAATTGTGAATTGTATTAAAGTTAACCATCAATGCTTCCAAGGTAAATTTAAGTAACTATTTTTAACTTGATCATTTATTCAATTATTTTTAGCATAAAGCATCACCAAGCATTTAAAAAAATTGGTCAAGAGACCAAAATAAAAGTGTTTCAGGAGTTAAGATCTTCTACCAAGGAGTAAAGAATGCAGAGTTTTACCTACTCTGAAAGATATACACACACACACACAAACAAATATAAGTATGATAGAATATATATATAGGACACAGACGACAATACAAGATTTCTTACCCAGGTCAAAGTTGTAAGCTTGCGTCACTGTTACCTGGCACAGAAGGCAAGTATGCCACACCGTGCTTCCCAGTATCACAAAGGAATGGAGGAAGGAAGCCAGGCTGTACAGCTCATACCAGGGACTCTTCCCCTGCAACCATCCCAACAGGCACTGTTTGCCATATTTAGCCAAGGCCAGCGTGGCAGGTAAACACCTGTCAGTGACTAATTCTTGCTATACTTCCCTAAACAGTTCAAGCTAGCCTGAACCGACTCCAGCAAGGAATGGAGCATGACGCTTCCCCACCTCCAGCAGCTTGTTCCTACCCATACACCTCCCACTCCCTTATTACAGCATAAACAGCCCCATCAAGGTTTAGCCGTACAGTGGAAACCAGTCTGGGTTTACTAAAACAGCAAAACCAACAAACAAAACCACCACCACACCCCCCCACAAAAATATCCCCTAACCAAGCTTAGCAAGCTTCATTTTCAGCAAGATTAGTTTCCAGATGCATCTCACTGTATGCTGGCATGCAAACACACCAGGAGGACAGAAACAAGCAGCTAGGAGGACTACTTTGGGCAGCAGTGCCAGCTGAAAGTGTCTTGGTACATCAGTCCCTTCAGGCTGCTTTTACTGTCAGTGAAGAGCCACATGCTCTGCAATACACAGAGCAGGAGGTGGCTGCCATCTCTCCTGTAGCTGCAGAACAGTCTGGGACACTGCCCAGCCAACTTCATACCTAAATGTGGACAGAACAACTCTCCCTTCGCACAGGGTTTCTGAGTGCTTGGGTAACACATTTGGCACTATTTCAGAAAACTGAAGGGAGAAAAGGACAAAGGAAAAAAAAAAACAAACCTGTAAGAGAGATAAAGTAGTTGACAAAGGAAAAACTAAGCAGACACATATGTAGGAGTACCAGGAATGAACTAACAGTCCTTTTAAGGATGTACTGCAAAACAGATTGTTCTAAATATTTTGGATTTGTTTAAGAAACACGGTCTTACTTGTTTCTTTCACAGGGCTAAGAGGAATGCGTGTCTACTTGGTTCCAGAGCCACCATCCCCAGCAGGGGAAGTCTAGCCCATTGACAGTAGTAGCTACCTTGCTGACCTGAATCAAAAGACAAGAACATGCTCTCTTGCAGCAGTTAATAAGCAGGTTTGGAGGAGAAAGGAAAAGGAGAAGAAATGCAGTTTACTTTTAATCTGCTGGCTACAGTTCAAGCTCAGGAGTTAAACACACAACCCAAGGATCCTCAGCAGTGCCCTGCAACACACTCTGCTAGCACCACTGTAAAATCCAGCCCTGAAGTGCCAGGAGAGGGGAAGATTCAGCAAGTTCTGAAGTGTGAGCCCCAAGCAAACTCTGAACACTAGAAAGACTTTATAGTCATGATCATCTTCATCCATTTGTACTACTTAAATCCACAGCCAGCTGTAACCAGCTTCACCAGGCCCCACATCAGTACTGCTCTTCTTGCACATCAGATTCCTTATGTCCCACAGGCCACCAAACCTCTCTTACAGTCTCTTTGGCATAGATAACCATGAGTTACATAAAAGACAATGGAGCTTAATTTTAAATATACGTTAGCTTCCCCCCCCAAGAAATGAGAGTACCTTGGACTTCACATTAACCTTGTACTAGGCCAGTACAGCAGAAAGCATTGGTGTCCTTGCAGAAGCCATTTGTAATTTCTCATTGTAATTCAAACTGGCATTTGTAGGAAGTCATGTCATTCACCGGCCATGCTTACTAGATGTTCTGGTTTGATTTTAATAAATTTTAACCAAACAATCAGTTCTAAAGTCTCATCCTTTTGAGACAGGATCATTTGATGAATACATCCACGCTGCAAAAAAACAGTCAATAACAAAAATAACATTCAAGTATATTCACGCGCAGAGTTTGAAAGGGGTAATGCCACTAATCCTTCTGATTCAGAAAGAATACCTTCTATCAAGGAAACTATTCATGCTGAAATGCAAGATTTGCAGTCATCACATTTTGTACAGTCTAGATTTGCAAGGAATAGAAGCCTCGATGGCATGTTTACTTACTGAGGTGGGCAGAACATTAATGGATGTCTCCAACAAAACAAAAAAGCCCACAAACATGCACACAGAGGTACTTTCTAAATCCACACAAGCTACACGTTTATCTTCTGTTTCAGCTAAAAAGAACAGATGTGGAAAAAAAGTAGTCCGATACATGTTTTTAATGAAACTTGACATTAAATTTAAAATCTAGTAAAAAATTTTATACTCGAGTTGAGATGCAAAGAGAGAGTTCAACTAAAAAGCTGTCCTAAAGCATCAAACATTTTGCTTCTAAAACATAATTTCTTCTAAGAGAAAAAAAATAACCACTCTGCCAAGAATTACTCCTACTCTTGCTCCTCTAATCTTTAACTTCAGGGAAGGCTACGCTTTGTATATCCAAAAACTTGAAACTGATATATCTCTCCCACACTAGATAGACTCAAAGCAAATGGACCCTCCACAACTGATTGAGCTTAAACTTGGAGGTGCGCAGTCTGAAGTTACCGAATCCTAACAAGCCACCACTTGTCAGCTGGACTACGGTAACAGACTACATACCAACTCTTATTCCATCAATTTTCACAAAACTTACTTGACATTTAACATGAACTTGTCCTATTTTATAATTGTATTTGGCTAAGGATTGACAAGCGTTCAGCTCAGCTAGAAGATCACAAGAGCTCCAGCTGGCTAACAAACAGTAACTCACTAAGTCACAATATCTCAGTTGATTTCAATGGTAAGAACATATGCTTCAGGCAAAATTGTTCAATTAACAGTTAAATTGTTTTAAGTATGTCACACTAAGACAACAAAACAACCAGCATAAATGTGGCTTATTGCTTTTAAAATTACTCGTTAAACTGGTATACCTTTCCAATACAGATACACTCTGCAAAACATCCAGAGACAACCACAAAAGAATCTATGAAGCTTTCATCAATCTTCCTAAGGTTATTCCTGCTACAAGGAATATTTGGAAAAATATGACAGCTGTGATATGCAAAGTGAAATTCCAAAATGAAAGAGTAATAATTAACAGGTTTTGGTTGCTGCTTTTTTTCCCCTCAGTTAAAAAGCTGAGCTATAGTAAGTGTTTAAGTTACAGAAAGGAATCCATGAAATCTTTCAGCAGAACAGTAGTAAAAATTGGCACACAACTCCATTTGCATTCTGGCTTTCTCAAGATCCCTTCAAACTATTTTCATTTGAAAAGAACTAAATCATTACTGCCTTACAAAACTTCTGTTAACACAGTTTTGAGTTTCATGCACAACTGTATAGTCACAAGCAACATTAAATACTTGCATAACGCACGTTATTAAACATAAACACAACCATTCCCACACAGATTAAATCTGAAAGTGTGAAATATTTTAAGTAACATTGGAATAGTAAAAAAAAAAAAAAAAAAAAAATCACTTTTCAAAAAGCAGAGGAAAAACACCCCTAATATTTAATACAATTGCTATCAGAATGCAAAATAGACTCTTGTAAGGCACAGAAATGACCTGCAACAATTGATCTTGGGTATTCAATAACTTACGAAATACCATACAGAATTTCAATTGCTTCATTTCAGAAGGAAAAAGCACTGCACATGTGCTAGCATGTAAAGAGCTGAAGGTATCAGGAAATATTGAGGCATCTAACTATTTTCAAAAGGAAATGTGCTTGTCCAATTATTCACGCAACACAAAGATAAACTGGAATATTTATTAGCTCAGAGAAACCAAACCCATGATACCCATGAAAACGTTTACCCCGATCAAATATATTAAATAAAGCAGCTCCACAAATTAGTTTTTCAGTTATAATAACCATGAAGTGACTTCATGAAACATTAAGGAACAGTACGAGACAAACCAGTAGCGCCAGAGTTTCAAATGAAGTGTTTTACTCTAAAAATAGTTGCGTATTTCAAGTGTTTAACCTGCTTGTATGCTAGGGCACAAGATATCTGCTTCTGGGAAGTTACAGCACAAAAGTTAACTCACAAGGTCAATAACTGAAGAAAACCCTGCTCTCACATGTCTCTGTTCTTTAACAGCACTGGGAGAATTATCCAGAATTTCCTTAGGAAAGCACTAAAATACAAAACAAAATTGGTATTTGAATTTTTTGAAGCAGTTGACTACAAAAATACTTTCAGAAAGCCTGTAAACATTTACAACACAGTATCCGTATTAATACAACATTATTACTTTCAAGGTCAGTATTACACATGCAGTTTCTTGGAGCTACATATTTTGGTGTTATTTTTAACATCTGACAGAGCATCTTGTACTGTTGCAAGCTCTACACTGTTTACAAATACTCCCAAGCTGCAGCTGCTGATTCTACTAGCATATCTTCCCATAGCAAAAAGAAGAGTAATTTTAATTATCCAGTAATGGCATTTTTTACAGTGCTATATGCATTACGTTGTTCTGTAGACTGGTTTTGTAATTTTTCCATCTTTTGACGACTACATAGAACAACAGGATTTGGTTACAAGGATATCCATTTCTACAAAAGGTCAAAAAAGTCTGAGCATAGTTGGGAAACATGTTCAGATTATGGACAAAATCTGCACCCTCTCTTAGCAGGTGCCATTTCAGGAACTTCTACATTTGGTTTACTTTTTAAAATTAAAATGCAGAGATTAAAAAAAAGCTGGTTTGAAATCTAATTTCAAGTTTATGGTTTAATTCTTCATTCTCCCAAAATACCTAACTACAGGCATAACAGTATAAGGTAGCAGCAAATGACTTACCAACGCAAGCATTTAGAAACAGCCAGTCAGTCTTTTTCATTCTATTTTTTATTTGCTTTAGTTTTTTGAAGTCAACTTCAAGTTCTTCCTTGCTGCCAACAGCTCCAGCCAATTCAATTCTTTGGAAGTCCATTTTCACATCAGATTCACGTTTGGTTGTAGGTGGAGATCTTCTTTGGCTATTACCACTACTACAGCTTCCTCTCCATCGAGCTCTGTCTTGCTCATTTATGATTGAAGAAGCCTCTTCTGTGTCTGCCAGTTCTATTGCTTCTATGTTGTTAGGTCTGGGATGATCACATACAACACATTTCTTGGCCTTCGCCCAGTTTTCATATGTACAAACAGAACAAGTCCAGTGCTGAGCCCTTGTGTTTAGTTTATTTCTGTCATTATATTCCTCACATGGATCAACAGAAAAAGGGACTGGTCTTGAACCAGAACCTGAAGACTGAGGAGACTCTGTGGGACTCCTGGTCCTACGTTGAGACAAGCACTGAGTACACCTTATCGCTCTTGGCCAGTTCAAGTATGTGCACATGTGGCATGACCATTTATTTGCACCTTCCATACTGTAAGAGGATTTAACCCTTGGTCTTGCACTAGAATCTGGACATATCAAAGGACTGCTCCCTCCTTCAGTGCTCGTAGGATCCCAGTCTCTACCAATATCACTTGAACCACTTTTAAATGGATCTTCTGTGATAATTGTTCCACTAGGTCTCTGAGCACGACACATGGTACATTTGATTGCAGATGGCCAGTTTTCATATGTACAATACTCACAAGCCCATTTAATTCCACGCTCTGTCATCGTGCACTTCTTGAAATGAACTGCGTCAGGCAGAAAGCTAAGTAATCAGAATACATCATTAGTACACAACGGTTGCATAGGAGCTCTGTTTCAAAAAAAAAAAAGAGTAAATGAGATTTAACCCAGTTGACGTGTACTGCACCAAATATAAAAATCAGGCTGGGCAAACAGGCAATCTTTTTTTTCTTGAAACTATTAGAACATTTAGGGGGAGAAAAACCACTATGAAAAGAATAAGACTTGAGCTAACAGCATTTTAAATGCAGAATTCAGGATTTCCTAGTGCAGAAATGAAAAGAAAACTCAGTCCTACATTTCTGGAATTTCTTAAATTTGCACAGAGGCTTCCAAAACAAATTCAGAAAACAGATACACATTTTGCACTGAGAATACTGGAGAAGAAACCAGTACAGCTACAGAAACAAGTCACAAATATTAAATTGTTAAAATAAAACTCAATATGAATACAGCAGTACAAGAAAAGGAACACAAAGTCTAGTTCCTGCAAGGCCTATTACAAGAGCTCACAGGATCTGGAAGGAAGGAGGACTATATCAGGTGGGCAGTTATACAATGAGTGAGCAGTTCTTTCAGAAGAGTGGGGTGTAGGAGTTTACATAAAATACATAGATTTGAAAATTTTATACATGTGCTTAACCAAGAGGCGGCCTTGATTGGACATGACTCATAACAGTAGTGTTACAAAGTTAAAATACCACTTGAAAGCAAGCACAAGCTGTGTGCATTGACAAGCTAACATAGTATTTTCATTCTACAAATCCAGATTTCAATCCAATTCCAACTCACTTTTTCTCTAATGAAGATGGGATTCTGTCTTCATGCTGGCTCAGACCTTTTCCTCAGATTGCAAATATGAAGGGTGAGACTAAGCAGATAACTATTCCTGTAAACAAAATGAAAACAGACTCATTATAGGTTTCCTACTGGACCTGAGTAACCAGAAAGTTAATTATTAAATGCCACACCTATTCTGATCCCAATTTACTTGTTTAAACTCAGTCATGACCTGCTAAGACTAACATACGGACTGGTGAAAATAAACCAATATTTATAAAGAACCAGTCACTATACAAGTGATCAATCTGCTGAAGTAAAAGAACTAGATCCAAGCAACATCAAATTTACACCAGAACCTCTATAAACACTCTTATTGCAATCTGAAACTTCGGATGGGGAAGGAAAAAGAAGCTTTGTGTAGAAGGCATAATAGAGGGAAAGGGTGAGGCAGGTAGATGAAGGACAAATAGAAAAATGCATACAGTCCATTTCCTCCCTTACCACAGAACAGTTACCCAATATGTAAGACTCAATTATGTGATATTTTTAAGCACGCAAAACTGTTCAAAATACAAATTTGTCATATCAATTGACTGACAATTATTCATCATACTGCAACTCTCTTGGCTAACAAAAACACCCATAATCTAGTAAACAAAAACCGCAAAAGAGAAGTTACACAACAGGATTAAATTCAAAACTAGACACATGAAACTAAAAATTAGTTTATACCTGTTCTCTGATTAGGAAATGTTTTATGAGTTAGTACATTCTTCACTCAAATACCTTCGCACACACCTTGCTCTACCAATGCACAGCTAAATGTCCACTTAAATTTGTCACCCTTATTCCTACTATCTCCCTTCTGTGGACTCCAGTGTGCAGCATAGGTTTTTTCCAACAGCTCGACTCTGATCTATTCACCAGATCAGGTAGCTGCATGAATGAGGGGCTATCGCATGGCCAGGACAGAGGAGAGGGCAGGACTATCCTTTTCAGCAGCGATCCGTATTTATGTTGCATGAAAGCAGATGAGCAGTCAGGAACATATAAAGCTTTCTCATAAAGCTCAGGTTCTAATATTACTTGTTTGAACAGCCTGCAGAGCACTTCACTCCCACCTATACGTTATAAAACTGTGTCAGACTAAGGAATGTGCTGAGAAGGCAATTAGTCTTCCTACTGCTTCCCCTCCACCATTCCTCACAAATGTCCATGCCAATGCACGATGGAAAGAAAAGGAGCGAGATCATACCAGGGTCCCCATATCTGTAATAAAATAAGTGAAAAATACGTACATATACATAAGAATACAAAGTCAACTTGATTTTACTAAAGGTGACTTCATAAAGTCAACTTTTCAGAAACTTGGAGGAAAAACAGTTTCTCTACTCCACACACAAACTAAAGCTTTGCCAAAACACCTCCTATATGACTACTCTACATGCTAGATTTATCTATTCCACTTCGTCAAGCCTTTTTCCCCCAATTCCCAAAATAAGTTTTTTAATGACTTTAACATTTCTTAATAAGCTTATTCTCTCTATAAACAGTAGTGTTTTCTGAGATATTAACATTTCCTAGTTCGGAACGCAAGACAGTTGAACACGGTTTTCAGAAAAGAGAAGGAAGCAGCATACCGTCCACACACCTGCCAACAGCCGCCAACAGAACCACGAAGAGCAGTTTCACTTGTGCTACTGTGGACAACCAGAAAGTGGCTATCCCAATACGAGCTTGAGAATAACTTCTACCTGAGCAGAAGCTGGTATGTTTTGAGTAGGTAATGCTTTTAATCAAAAGCCAGATCTGTATACACTGTGTGATGAAGCCTGAGAGGGATCTGTAACTGTAAACGGTCTCTTACCTGCCCTAGTTTGGAAAGCCTTAAACCCAGCAGTTTAGGGGCAAGAAAACAAATCATCCATTTTACTGACATTAAGACTGGGAAAGGAGATTGCTGCTCAAGTTGAAAAGCAGCTGGTTGCAAAAACGATCTAAACAAATACTGAGATTCTATTTATGAAACTAAATAGCACAGTACATACTGTATTACAGAAAAGCTTTCACGTATATCATGAGGTTAGGTTTTTAGCTGCGATTATTCTCTGTGCCCCTTAAAAAGCTAGATGCTTTCAGACATAATTCTTAGAGAGGCTGAGTATCTGCAGCTCCAAAAGCCTCCGAGGTATGAGCTCACTACCTCCAAACACGAGGCCTCAGCTTATTATGAAGTAAAGAATATAAAAAAGCTCAATGGAGCAATGCAATTTCTCTTCTTTGATAGCTCTACCAATACCTACTACAGCACAGCTAGATGAGACAATTTAACACATTCACATATTGGGTTTTATTTACTTTTAGGTCTTGGTCTGACCCGCAACTGCACCTTGACCCAGGGACACCAGAACCAGCTGATTTACTGGTGATACAGGATCACCATCCAGCCACTGAGCAGTCTGAAGCTTGTTACATTTTTTCAGAATTACTTTGCCACTCTGTCTTCAAGTAAACTTGTTATTTTAGATTCTTCACAGAGGAGAAGTTGAATCATGTAGTACCTCCTCTCGCACAGAAATAGCACAACGGCGACTGTGAAGCACGGGTGCATGCCTTAATGTCCAAAAAGCATGAGCAGACAAGAAATTAAACCCCACAAAACTCCAAGGAAGTTCCAATTGATCAGTTTATACAGTGTGTTAAACACCTTCTGGACAGGTTAATAGAGTAACTCAGTATATTAAAGAGGAGAATATATTAAATTCTGATAAATCAAGTAACAAAGAAAAATCAAAACATTATCAGACGACCTTTTTACTAAATAAAGTCAGTTAGAAAAGGTCACCTAGAACAGTCACAAATTTTTCTTTTGCTTTCCTTCAACTTTTAAGAACATTCTTCTTTTTAGGTGCATGGGAAAACACAAAATGGCACACAGAAATTGGGAAGAAACAATGAAGTCCTCAAATAACATTTTTATGACAGGATGTATTATGCTCCCCTCAGTTTAATTATTCACTGTGCCCAGAAGTTATTTCTCCTTTGGCTCAAACAAGGAACAATATGGAGCTCCATTTCATTAAACGATCAAGCCCTTCCCCATACACAGGCCAGATGCTGATTTAGACCAGCCTACACTACGGATTTTTTGCTGGGATGGTGCTGGCATCTGTGCTGGCAGAAACCTTACGTAACTATACTGATCAAATCAGTGTTCCCACCTTAACTCGTTCTGCTCATGCGTATGGATTTTCAAACAAAGCTAACTGCTTCTGTATTTACAGGGAAAAGGGAGCTTAGGTATGAACTTAAGCCTTCAGCAAGACCTACAAGGCAAAAGCGATCCACCCTCTTTCTCCCCCTCAATGTAGCTGCCTCTCTTAGGCTGCTCCAAAAAGAAAGGCAGGCTGGTTTATTTATTTTCATTTTAAAACACTGAAGCAACTTTTTCAGAAGAACAATATAAGCAGAAGCATCTTGTTCTGAAAGAAAGAGAACTCTCTATAACCAAACGCAGAATCTATTAACTCAACAGTTTACGAGTGTGGAAGTAATACCTTTCACACATCCAACCACAAAAGGGAGGGGAGAGGAACAGGACTGCGAGTCAAAGCAAAAGATCAAACAGCAGCACTTTCACTGACTGTATTCTTTACGTATTATGAAACACTGTGTATTTAAATGTACATCTACCAAGAAAGGGTCTCAATCTGACAGCTATAATTGCTCATTAACAGCTGGATAATGTGGCTGTGAAGTTTATATATACACACAATGGACGAACAGCTTTTTAAGAAAAACTGCCTATGATTAACCCTGCATAATTTGACACAAGCGTTCCCCCTTGTACGTCACCACCTTGAGTTCTCTTCCAATTATCCATAAAAAATTAGCATACTTCTTAGGAAACTGAAGTTCATTCATACACAAGTAAGCTTTCTAATTAAAGCTGTAGGAAAACCTGTTAAAATCACACATCTGGATTATCACCTTAAATGATTATGATAAAATATGCACCAGTCTGAATCCAGATAGTTGTAGCTGGTTTTGTTCTGTAGAACTGCAGAACTTTTTTTAAAAGATGCATAGCAATAATTTGAGTTAACTGTTCACAGTAGGAAACAAAGCAATGGTTTGATTTCACTGTTTCCAAACAAATACATTTATAAACAGTGCCACTGTGTTGCTGACTAACCACACTATCTTTTTAAAGCTCATGTAAGCTGTACCAAGGGACTCATCAAACAAAAATTTTGCCAATTTTAAAATACAGCCAAGTAGGAAGGTCTAGAAGATAACAGAGCTGTACACAAGCTTAAATCAAAAAGGCCAATTTGTTTCTTTCAAACTTGTAAACTCTCTGAAAATCTCCTCAACCATTTCTTACATAAAAGGCATTGCTGTTTCACTGGCTCAAATTCATTTGTTATCTGGGTCCAAGAATCCCTGTGAAGTATCACACTGTCAATATACTTCAACAAAAACAACTTACATTTTTAAATAACCTATTTGACATTTATTGCCAAATATTAAGAATCAGTTTTCACATGAAATTTGCCTTGCCTAATTTTCCAAGGTGGAATTTTACTGACACTTTCTTCTCTTAACTCACTAAACTTACTTACTCCACCTTCAACTATTGGCTATTCTTGCATGATTACCTTCTCAAGAATTCAGCATAAGCCTCAACAGATCAGTATATTAAAAGCATAAAACTTGAACCTAGGCTCCTATAGTTTGAAGGGAACTAACAATAAGTTCCATTGATGTCTCTGCAAATTAGTTTAAAAAAAATTAAGAACACTGACCTTGTCAATGGGACAACCAAATCAGATCAGCGCTGAATCTGGAAGCTTTGCAGTAAGGCCAGTAACTATGTATTATAATAAAGAACGGAAAGATTACTGCAGGTCACAAATGTAGAAGCATTTTCTGTATTAGCCCGAATACACCGAAGCAAGGAATTTAGCACGTAAGCACAGTTTGCTTTGCTTGTTAGGACAGTTCTTTAAAAATGAAAGGACACTGCCCCGAACAGATCAGCAAAAAGGAGAAAATACTCTGTCATCTCAGGAAAAGAGCACTGAAATTGTTTTCTGCAAGCTGCTCTATGAGGTGGGGTCTTTTGCTTAGGAAATTTTTATTTCTTTGAAGAACACTAGCTGGCTATTTGCAGTACAGACAGTAGGAACTGGTCTCAGACTGCACCTATTGTTACAGAAGGCAGAAACCCCTTTCTGATAAAATGCAGATACAAAGCAAGAACTATGTTGGAAGACAGAGGCTTTTGTCAAACTACATTATCCTTCCCATTGTCATCCCAGTAAAAGCACTGCTCTTGAAACACACAAGGATCACCTTTGCTCTTTTGAGTAGTAGGCTGTTCTTTGCTCCCAATAACATGGGTAACAGAAAGAATGTTGCTGTCTTATAAGAGGCATCATCGAGTTAAGGTTGGCACAAATCACAGTTCTATTAAAGACTGAATCATTGCTATGTAAATCGCAACGCAGTCTACAAACTATAACATTAATGGCACATGAGAAAAGAAAAATTGAAAATATTTTAGTTATGACTATTTACAATCTAGTATGTTAAATGAGTTTTAACATTTTTCTTCAGTTTTGATAGTTAGGCTGTCAACAAATACTCTGTACTGCAGATTTTTAGGCATGACCCCCTTCATTACATACAACTTTTCATCTACTAAGTGGGCAATTCGTTAAAATCCAGAAGACTTGATCTTTCACAAAGAAACATGCTGCAAGAAATGCAGTTCTCTTAACCAAAAAAAATTCTGAGAAAGTAAATAGTAACTTTTGAAAACATTTAGAAGTCTATTCATTGGGTGAATTCTGATGGGCTTCATTTACATACAATTAGTAAAAAATTGCTTTCATTTTGACTTATTGATTCATATCTCATTTCAAAGCATATTAAGTGTACTTTATTAGGTATTTATGGTATTCAGAAAAAATATGCTGATTTTACTTCAGCTTTCTTTTCAATATTCTGTTCACACTTCCAATCCAACTGCTATTATTTCAAATAAACCTTAAAACCTGACTTCTCATAAGCAAGAGAAGTTCTATGCAGTTTTAATGCAAGAGGATGCCTAATTTGCAAACGCTCTATGCAGTAAGTAGCCAAACATTCAGGAGGTTACAGATCTTAGGAGACATCTGAAATACAAGAATTGACAATGAACCTTAGGTGAGGATGTAGACCTAACTATAACCAGACTCTTCTGCAAAAGCTGAAAACTCATCACAGAATTAGCAGGTATTTGACAATACTAAACATCCACTCTTTCTGCTTTTGTTATTTTGATGTTTATCCCTTGAAGCACTTTTGTGCTCTTAACCACTACCGTTAATCCTGCTGTGTAACTTGCAAAGTACAAGTTTCCATTTCATTTGTTACTCATCTCAAATGGGTCAAACTACATATAGCTCTACTAAATTTGTGACTAAAAGCTAGGAAAACCTTAACTGCTCAAAACAACCTATAAAGAACAATAGCAGCGGCTTGCAGTTCAGTCGTCTTTCTTATTTCAGGAGACAGTTACATTTTTCAGGTTTTTTTGTTTTGTTTTGTTTTAAACTCAATTATAAGCGAACAACTATTTCGATGAGATGTTGTTACTACACATTAGGATGGACTAAATATGACTGCTTACTTAGAAACCAATACCATTTGGGAAAACGAGAGTAAGCAGATTCAACGGTTACATAACACACAGCATCTCCCACACAATACAAACCAAAACCAAGCAAACTGACTCAAAATAATGAGCTATGATAGCACATTCGCATAAATACAGCCAGCGACATTTAATGAATCTGATCATCATGAACAGTCAGCAACAGATGAATACTGACTCAAGGTAAGAGGTACAACACAGTAACAAACATACATAATAAAAATGAAGTTTTAGCAATTCTGTTGTGTTTTAAGACACTTGGACTGGACAAAGTATGGAAGTTGAACAAGAGGATTCTTTATAAAAAGTAAGGATAAATACAAAAATATAGTTTATCTGTGTTTAGACTACATGCTTAAAACACGAGACTTATTTTTGTTTAGATCTCGGCCATCCTCACACAAGATGAGGAAAACCAGATGTCATGCTCTGAATAAAAACACACTGTGGAGTCAGACATGAAAACTTAAAAACACTTAAACCTGCCCAACAACCAAGGAACATTATATAAAGACTTGTACATTTGACATTCAGTTCTAGCAATTATCCTCTGGACCTCCTCAATACCAGCTGACCATAAATTAGATCATGGCTACATGCAGACATAGTCACCATTTGGTGGAAAAAAACCACCTGCCTCCAAATAAAACAAGGAAACACACACTCATCATCAACTGTGGTGTAGTCTCCTCCTAATTAATGGCAAGCCACTTCCAGTTAACAACTCTTTGGTATATGCATTTGCAATTGGGCTATATTTAAGACTAGTTCTAGTTCAAGTAAGCCATACAAGCTACACATTTTATCCAACTCTTCTTAAGATACTGGCTAGACAGCAAAAGAAAAAAAAAAGGGGGGGGGGGGAGAAGCAAAAATGCTATTATCACAGCACACAAAAACCACTACTGTGTATATCACTGCTTAACATAGAGAACTAGTGCAAAGAACTAGTATCAAATATCACAGTGCAAACAAATTCAAACTCCTTCTAGAGGAGTGATACCACTTTGGGTTTTTTTAAAAATCACTTTTTTTTTGTAACCTTATGATTAGTAATCTGTATTTTGCTCATAACACATATCCAACAACTCCAAGTTAATTACTGCAAGGTACTCCTAGCTGCTAGAAAGTTTCAGAGTAACAGGTCTAAAACAGTAACCTTCTGATTTTTTGGGGCAGGAATAACTTTCTGTTAAAGATAACACCGAATAACCTTCTTTAAATAAACCATTTAAAAGCCATGAGGTGACAATTATTTTTATCCCTGCCAAGCTAAACAGTAATGCAGAGGTCAAAAAAAATGTAAATAGTCCAGAAGACCATCCCAACCCTTCAGCAAGATAAAGATTAGCTTCTCAACAAACACACAGTAAGGGGAAGCCTTTGTAGCCAAAACCTAAAGCCACAGGCCCATCTGACAGAAGGCGTAAATGACAATCAGACATTGTTAAGACACCTAGTACAAAGTACTCCTGACTTATCATGCTAGTGTGAACTGAAGAAAAAAAAAAAAAAGCCTAGCGTGAAAATAAGTATACTCAACACTTCTTGAAACTGCAGAAGACTTAAGACTCAGACCTGTTGATCGAAGCCGTTTCAGGGGAGATAGCAACTAATAAATATGCCCGCTGTCTCTACTGAATCCCTGCTTAGATACTGGGAAGATGAATGCAGACAGAAGAAATACTTTCAAGCCCTTTAGCCTGAAAGAAGTACAAGTCAACACTTACAGTCTTTATAACCACAAGAAATAGGATTCTCTCATAAACTGACAATCACCTTCACAAAGCAAATTTCCTATTTTTTGCTAGAATTATCCACATTATGAGACTTATGACAGTCTTTCTTCCCAGATAATCAACTGACTATGCACGAAGAATTGCATGGTTTTCAAATGAACGGACCTACAACAGCATGTGCAACTTCAAAGCCACTAAAAGATTACTTGATCATAATAGTTCTAATCCACTGAAAACATAACAGACCTCTCAAGTTTATTTTCTTTCCAGAGTCACATAAACCATGGTTCTGACTATTTTGTTCAGCTCAGGAAAGCTAACTCCTGAATATCTAGAAGACAGCAGAACACCAACATAACAAAAGTTTCTTAATGTCTGTAAATGCCCCAGTAACTCAGACTTTTTGTTTCATTAAAAACAGCTACTCAAGACTAGATGCTAAATCAAATCGAATTCAAAGAATCGCACTTTTTTAAACTTTAACATTTGTTTACAGAAATAACGGCAAACGTAAGCCAAATAAAACATTGCTGTGTATTGGCTTCTGACATGATAGCAGGAAGGAGAAGAAAATAAAAAGACTGCAGCCTTCTTGCTCACAACCAACAGTTTCAGAAGGAAGTCCTATTTAGACTTACCAAAATAGACACAAGTCCATCCTTCCAGTCCCCCCATCCCTTGGACAGCAGGTTACTTGCCTGGTATTTGTTTTGTACCTAGCTGTCATTACTTCAAGTATTTTCAGCTCAATTATGAACACAGCCATAAAGACAGATGGAAATTCTGTGTATTCTCCAGCATTTGTCTTGGAAGTACTAACTTTCATTAATTTAAAACGCACATGTGAACACAAGCAAAATTAGCAGCCATTCTCAGAAAAAAAAACCCCCACACCTTACTAGAAATAAACAAACAAAAAAAGCAATAGTATCCTTGTTTTAAGAACAAGCAGAACAGATTATATCAGGATAAATTCAAATAGCCAAAGGGAAAAATGCCAACTTAATCGTATCTGCTGTACAGCAGAAGATGCAAAAGGGCAGCAAACTTGACTGCTCCGTAGGCAAGATGCTCTGCACGTACCAGCAACTACCGCTCTTTCCAATGCACTACTCTCCCATGTGCCTTGTAAAAAAACTACCATTCCTTCTGCTTTCTCGACCCAAGGTCTCCATATCAGCCCCCTCTTAAAGACAGTTCCTTCTTCAACCATCACTGCACTCATTCCCTACCCCACTCCCTCCACACCTCTCTCTGGTCTTCACCAAAATGAGTTTTTGCATAAACGGGACAGCAGCACAGGAAAAAAGTTGCTTTGAAAAATACCAGGTGGATACAACTCCAGTTTGACTACAAAGCTTCTGAAAACCTGCCCGTGCCACAAAGGAAATACAAAATCATCCGTATTATTATAGACTAACGTGTTCTCAGAATTGACGCTGAAGTACTACAGTTCTTCCTTTAAAGCATGCTAACTTTTATTAGACACCAGAGGTAACAGTCCTATTATTAATCGCGTATTTCAAGAAAGTTCCAAAAGGATTACCTACATACGTATGAGAAGCTGTGCTTCAGCAACTGATGATGCAAAAATGAGCAGAGTCACAAAATCAACACGATTCTGTGTAAATTAAAGCAATGCCAGCTATGCAAGGAGTGCTACGAAAAAGAGTAAGTACCAGAAAAGTGTCTGAATTCCTAATGTTCGAGATATTAACTAGAAGATCTAAGTTTTCTTTTTAAGGTGTAACAAATTCCATTCAACTGACATTATAAAGTTATCATTATCTGTTATTTAACTGATTTTACCAAGCTATGCCATTTGACAAGTGAAGTGGTAACCTCTTCATCAGCTGGGTTGAAAAAAAAATTCTTTTTTCAACTTCCCTCTTCATATGTAGTACTACTTAAAAAAAAAAAAAAAATTAAGACCTCTGTTACAACTAAGCCAGCCATTTTCAGCTGCCAAACTAAAGTTCAGTTCCATTTCAGTACCAGGAGGTTGTGGATCATAATTCAGGCAGTTAAAGTGAGGATTACTTGTTGACATGAATTTTGAACAGCTCAGAATAACCCAGTCTTCAAATTTTGGGGGGGAGGAAGGGGCATGAGATTACCAACGGAACTGGCAGTAGCAGTTTAAATGCTTTGCTGCGATTAGTAGATGGTACATCACGATAAAGAATGTATTGATCTAAAGTTCTGCACAATCTCAACCTGGTGCAAAACTGATATGGCAAAGAGAAGCTGGAAAGAGAAACATTAACACCTAAGTTAATACCACATGAAGGAGGCAGTAAATCTCTCGTTAAAAGTGCCTGAGAGTACATCTGATTATTTGATCGACTGTATTAAAAATAACCTCCCATACAATCAGTAAAGTATTTTCTACTTACACTTCTGACTTATTTACAGATCCATCTTGCAAAAAAACACCAAAGATGGATGAGATTTCCTGTGCCCAAGGAATTTACACATCAAATGACGCAACAATTAGAATACCCATACACAAGGGTAAGTAAGACTGAAAATGTTGCCGTGACCAATTTTGTGTTTTACCTAGTCTCCAATTTAAGTCATGCTTCTGCGATGAATCCCGTTGATGCTTTTGTGTCACTCAGCATTCCAATTAAATTAATATTTTTAATTATACTTCTGAGAAAATGCTAATGGATACAACTCTACAATAACAGATTACGGCCTCATCGGTCATCTCCATCTGCCTGTCCTTACTTAAGCAGCATAAGAAAAGTAAAGGTAATAATTTCTTTTTTCTTCAAGAGAATTGCACCACATAATTAGAGTTTCACAAATCCTACAAAATGCAATGCATCCAAAAGCATTACTTAAAGCATTATTTAATGCTGTGACAGACTGAAATCAGAAGTGATCTTTCACATATGACCTGCTAAACTCCGCACACTGAGACACCAATTCAACTTGGCCTTTGGAAGGAGGCAAATAAAAGAGTTCCAGAACACCTCCTGCTGCTTACCTGTTTTTCCCCTCTCTGAGTAAGCACTGAAAAAGAAAGAAAAAAAAAAAAAACAAAACGAAACAGCCTTCACAAATCTCTCCTGCAGTCACCAAAGACATTATGAGCAGAAGCAAAACTAAGCGCAACAAATCTCTCCTGAAGTACTGTTACAAGGTTCTGCTCACACCAGAATGAGCTTTAACTCAGTATGTGTTAGAGAAAGGAGGAAGTTAAGGTATTACACAGAAGGCATCTCACCTTTCAATTTTTGGATCAACAAAGGTATCAACGTGTTAAACTCACATGCCAGTTTCACCCCTTATGCCACAGCAGGTAGCTAGTGAGTAGAGACTGTTCAAGCACAGCACAAAACCTGTCCAACAACATTTGTTTACTACATCGACTCCCAAGAATTCTAGAAAAAGTTGTCATTGTTATCACTGAAAGCCACCGTGGCAGCAAAAAGTTCTCAGCAGCCGTGCCGCGTCTGCCACGCAGGAGACCCAGATTAATTTTCTCCCATCGTCTCTCCCACCCAGTGCTCTTAGGAGAGGGGTGACTGCTGTGGGGACGGACCACTGGAGATCTGAGCTGAGGGCTGGAAGGAATGCCTTCTGTCACTCCGAAGGAAGGACTCACAGACACAGCCGTGACCTCCCAGCAGAAGTTTACCTTAGCCTGGCAGGAGGCTGCCGCAGTGTGGGACTGGGAAGGTAAGAGTCAGAAAGGTGCTGGAAGCGTGGATTACCAAGGTTTGCCTCACTCGTTAATCAAACTTTTCTAATTTTTTTTTTTCAAACTTCACAAAAACAAGCTCGAGTTTGACGTAGTTCCCACACCGCACTTTATTTCTCATAAAGTATCGACGATACGCGATACCATACTATAGGCAATGTCATGGAAGTTCTGCTATCCGAAATTCACGGATACGAGCAAGCAGCTCCCATCACCTATTCCACCACGGCACGCAGATCCAAACAGGCATTTCCAAAAAGCCAAAAAAAAAAAAAAAAAAAGGAGGTGGGGGAGAAGAAGTGGGAGGCAGCAGAGGCATGATCTCACCCCAGCAGACCGAGGTGCTGCAGCCCAGCATTCGGAGAAGCAGCTACGGGGGGGAAAAAAAAAAAATAAAAAAAAAATCAGAGTTTCCTGCCTTTGTACCGAGACTCTGCTTGCTGTAACACCGCTTCCCAGGAGCTCTGTTAACACACGGCGCTGCCGGGACGGGAGGGAGAAACGCCGCATCCCTCGGCCGGCGACCGGGCTGCCCCGCCGCCAGCCGTTACCGCCGAACACCCCCCTCACACACACACACACACCCCCCTCCCCGTTCCACGCGGGACGGTGACCCCAGCCGGCCACGGAGGAGGATTCCCCACACCACCCCGCCTCGGCCGGGCTAACCTCGGCCCTACAGCCGACCCGCTTCGCTCCGGCGGGCGAATCCCGGCGGGGGTCACCGGCCGGGAACCGCCGCGGGCTGGCTCAGCTCGCCCCCGCCGCCGGGACCCTGCGGGAGGCAGCCGGCCG
>NW_010973266.1:4244768-4245004 GCF_000737465.1 Haliaeetus leucocephalus
GAGCGGCCCAAAGCAAAATAAACCCCCATACGGCCAGGAGCCCGCACGTCAGCCCGGCCTAGCCGCCCTGCTCTGCCGCCCATTGGCGAAGCCTGAGCCTTTCCTTTCCCCCCTCCCCTTCCCCTCCGCCAATCGGCGCGCTCCTCTTTGGGAAGAACGGGTGATGTCATCCCTTGCCGCTGGGGCGCTTTGGCCGTAGGGGCGCTGGGGTTCGCCGCCCCGCCGAGCCACGCCCC
>NW_010973266.1:4245014-4250508 GCF_000737465.1 Haliaeetus leucocephalus
ACCCCCTCTGCCGCCGCAGCCCGCCGGGGAGCCACGCCCCCTTTCTCCCCTCAGCCCGGATCCCGCCGAGGGACCCGCTCCTCTCTCCCCTCTCCCCCGCAGCCTTTTCCTCACACACCGCCCGGCAGCCCAGCGCCCTCCCCGCCTCGGCGGGGAGCCCTCCCTGAGGCAAACCTGTGAGGGGGACCCCTGCCCGGCCGGCAGTGCCGGTGGGGGGGGGGGTGTTCATGCAGAGGGTGCGTGTGGAAGTGGAAGCAAGACCATCCAGTGGGCTTGAGACCCGCCATCCTGGGCAGTATGTCGACATCCAGTTGTCTGTGGAAATAACCCCCTCATAAAAAGCCCTCGCTGTGGTGTCTTGGCCGGGCAGCAGCCGTCGAAAATGCCGCTTCTGTGGCAAGTCGTCCTTCCTCCAATGTCCTGATGGGAAACGTCGAAAAAATCGTGACAGAAAATCTCATGCCCAGGCTGTACAGCCCCCAGCCTTCAGCAGAGTCCCATTAATTCCTTCAGTTCTTCCGTAGCAAAATACTTCCCTGAGCGCTGCTAAGAAATAAACCATCGAGGTTTCCTTCCGTGCGTCGATTCTGTCCGCTCCTAGCTCAGCTCGGTGAGTGTGTGGGGTTGGAGTTCAGGATGTCCACCCAGTCTGAAGGACTCTTCGGCCAAGTAGCGGTCATGCAGTGCAAAGACCATTCCTCTTCTGGGGGGAAAAGGCCAGTAACGACTGCTCCGCCAGCCCTTGGGGTCAGTCCTCGTGCTGGCTATGCAATCATTTTCTTTGCTTTCTACTCAAAAATGGCAAGTCTGCATCTTCCTTAAGCTGCTCTTGTAGGCTCGCTGACAGAAAAAACGTATTTACCCCCATCCTCGCTCTTCCCTCGTGGGTCTTACATCATTTGATACCTGACTTCTTTTTTTTTTTCCACAGAGTTCCTACTTTATTTCAGGCTTTCTCAGATGTTCTAGCACTTCTTATTTCCATGGTTTCATTCCCTGAACCCGGCCAAGGTGATAGAGGGAACTCTGTTAGCCAATGCCTCGGGCTAGGTGTTGCATTGCGAAACTCGTCCTCTTCTGCCCAGCTGGTTCCATCCCTTCTCAGTCAATCAGCATAAAAGAAAAGCACCTGAGATGTTCAGGCAGAGCAGTGAGTGATGCCTTGCACTAGAGAAAATCCCTTTGTCCAGCAGACAAACAACTCGAACTGGAGTCAGGACAAGTAAAATGTAATTACTTACGGAGACTGAATTAGAAATTTGTCTCCATTTGCAATTAAGTTAGTTCCCTATAAACATCAAAAACTGTTGGGGGGGAGGGTAATGTGATTTGTCTCTCCCAGACTAGTTATTTACTAAATTCTCTTTCTGACTCCACTGAAGAAGTTGGGCCCCAGTCTGCGTTTTGGGAAACATACCAACAATTATGTATATTTAGCTATAGAAAAGATGGAGACAACTGTATATTCTTTCACACACCCACATATAAGATCCAGATGAACTTGGATAAGTCAAGTAAAAGAAATATTCCTTATCTTAAGGAATCGTGCCATCTCTGTGCTTAGAAATAATTCAGAAAATGTATCCCTTGCTCTTGGCATCTAGGCAAGATGATGGAAGAGCTGTCATGTAAGCGAACAGCAAGTAGTGGGGTAAATCCTGCATGCTGCCACAACTGTACAACAATGGGAAATTTCCAGAAATAATTGTTACAGATTAAACTGCATAAAAAGATACAAAAAGAAAAAGAATATATAATTTGGGGGAACATACTCACTTCAAATTCTTCCAGAATATTTCCTAAACCTGTCAGAAAACCATTTGGTCATCACAGAAACATATTTTAAACAAAACACAGTGCACTGCAGCACATTAGGAGCATGTAATATACTTTCACAACACAGAAAAGAGCTTTGATGAAGCTAGACTCATATTGTTTCAAAGACTTCTGTTGCATAGGTAAGAAAAAATTATGACCAACTGAAAAAGAAGGTTTCCGAAGAATTCTAGAGACAAGTGATTTTCATATCTGCATAGTTGTTCTGCAGAACAGAAGCATTCCAAGTAATGAAACAGGTACCTGTATAGTATCTGTGAAGGTGAACGCATGTGGTAAAATTGAATTTGAAAATAGTTACCAGAGCTGTTAGTTTCAAAAGCAAACCCTGGCTGCATCTCCAAATTAACAGACATTTTTGATGTTGGCGACATTATTCCTAAGGCCATGTCTTCGGTTTTATCTCAAAACACCGCTGGCATCTCCCACCAGGTTTACTTTGCAGGAGTTTGCCATTTGTTCTAGACTTAAACAATCAAATACAATAGGAATGACCTTTCAGCGGTTTAGAACATTAATATTTACACGTATATTTTATCCAATAATAGCTTTCAGGGTTCTAATTTGGAGGGAAATCAAAATCTGCATGACTGGATAACCCATTTCTCAATAGATTTAGTATTTGATCATCTCTTTTAAATGTCAGAAAGATCATTCTATGTTTATTAGAGGTAGCAGAAATTGTATGCAAGTACTAATTTCCTGTATTCTACCCCAAATTTTAATTTTATTCCACCAGTTTAAGGACAAATTTTAACTCCCTAGTAAGGAATTTGAAACAGTCATACTCATTTGACAGCTTAATGTGTTATTTCGGGAACTTTGCTTTGTGGAGCTGAATTCACTCATGCCTTGGAGATTATGTGCCTGCCTTCATTAACTGGGTGTGCAGCTGCCCTCTGTAACTCAGAATAAACCACAGCAAAACTATGCGCCTTCATTCACATCTAAAAATACAATTTGCACACATATGTCTTCCAGCTTTCTTTTTTCCCCCACTTCTCAAACATCATAAATCCCTGTGCCTCTAACGCCCGCTGCTTTCTCCCCACCTTCCTCAGCCATCCTAGGTCTCTCCCATCCCCTTTCTTTCCTTCCACTCCCTCTAAGAACAAGAGCGAGCTGCTCAGGAGAGAACTGATAGTAAATTTCCTTGTCAGAACTCACAGATGTGATGAAATCCGAACGGCGCACACAAGTCATGCAATTTCGCAGAAATATCAGTGGAACCCAGCTAAGAAACCCACCTGGTTCCTCCCCCTTGTCAGCCTGGACCCGCACCACCAGCACTTGTGCAGCAGCCAGTAGCACAGACTGCCTGAAGCAGGAACCCTTTGTGCCTCCGAGGTGCGAGCCTTGCTGGCAGCCAGCGAGGCAGATGGCTGGGAAGTTCCCTTCCTTTTCTGCAAAGAATTTATAAATTTAGGATTTTTTTCAGAATCACCCAGAATTGCAAATTGCTACTGTCGCCTATTAAACAAGAGCACTTTGCACCACACTGCCTTACAAGACGCCCTATTTCTTCTGTCCTGATGCTCACTGTTAGCAAAAGGTTTCTTCCCTCAACCCTCAACGTTTCTGTTCTGATTCACCCTGCTTATAACCGAGCGAATGATACCGAAAGCTATAATTAGAAAGAAAGTGTTGAAACATTTCGCAGTAGCATATTTCTAGATGTTGCATACAATAGCTGGGGGATTCGGTGAAGCAAAATTGTGCTTCAGGTAAGCAAAAAGACAAACACCAAATTATTTTACGCTGGCATGGAGTGTTTTTGTGCGGCAGCAGAATTGCCTCAGCCTGAGTGCAAAGATTACATCTAGTTAGTGATGTGTAAGTGCAGATCTCGCTCTTATGTAATTCTCTTTACCCTGGTAACTATTCGCTCTCAGGCAGAGCGCTGGCTCCCATTAGGCAATTCGTCCTCGGCTTATCCAGGAGCTGAGATGTACGTGCTCACCAGATGGTTATTTCTCACTAGCTGAACTTTGAATATGCAGAACTCCCTACTCACACTGGCTCCTCAAATCCTGTTCTTGCCATTGCTTTATTCAGTGTTTTCAGGCTTTTTATGATCAAGGCAGATTTGCAACTGAACTGAAACACTTAGATAAATGGTGAGCAATAGAAATGCTCAAAAATCCAAACGAAGCACAGTTTTTGAAGCTATCGGGAACAGGGTATTTTAAATGGTTGACTGATTTGTTACCATTTTTCCATCCTCTCTCTGAGTCAGCCTCAGCCTTCACACCCAGTAAATCTCATGCTTCTGGCTCTTTTTCCCATTTCAGTTTGAAACATAAAAATATTCAACTATAGCTAGATCACTATCCCCCCTATCCAGACGAGGATGAAGTCAGAGAAGGCATAATGCCCCGACCAAATCCATTCTTCCCTGCCACAGCTGTTGGGTGTTGTTACAGGCTGCCACCCTGAGACCTGTAAGAGAGCTTCAAATATTTGCAGCTGACCTCTGGGCAGGGAAGGCAGGCAGCATCCTTCCCTGTCATTACCGCGTGCTCCCGGTCGTGATGGGAGAGTTACTGCCCTCGTACCAGCCCTGGTCCGACCTCATGGCTGGGTCCAGTGGGAAACAGCTTTGCTAATTCTACCCATCCTGTTGGCTCAGTTTTTAGTCATTTCTCAAGAAAAACATCCTTCAGAAAATATTTTCAGAGTCACAAGTTTTCTTCTGACTTCCCCATGGGCTTTGCGCTAAGAGGGGATGTCATGCACATGGATCAAGCCCTTCTCCTTTTGGTCTTTTTTCCTAAAAGAAAAGTGAGAGTTTATCTCATACCCTAAGCCACCAAACACATCAGCCCAAGGGGCAGGGAAAGAGCAACCGAAGAGGAAAGCGGTCCTTTCTGCCTCGCTGTCTGTACCCCTGGGAAGAGGTAGCCATCTTCTCCCAGAGGGTACTCAGAGGTCGGAGCAGCTCACATTGCACAGCGAAACACTCACCCATGCATTCCTCCTCTTCTTCAGCTACGGGGCTGCCCTGCTGCAAAAGCACTGTGGCTCTCCATGGGGCCAGCAAGAGGTACCTCGCACATCTCCAGGTGGTAAATGACCAGCAGAGGTGGTGGAGGGTGTTTGGTTTAAGGACAAAATAGCTGGGAAGGATAGAGAATAAACAAATATAGCTAGGAAAAACTGTGCAGAAATAAGACAAAAGTATGTACTGAGTTGTTATCTCCTCAGTCACTTTGAAATGTATTTCAATAGCAAAAAGGAAAAGGTTAAAAGTGGGGAGCACTGTATTGAAAGCTTCGACGTGCACCATATTTTTCTTGCTTTGTCCCTGGTTCCACAGGGAGCAGAGCAAGGGGGTAAAGGAGCAGATCCATTGGGATAGGGCTTTCCAGCTGAAGGGTTTGGGCCACATAGTCGGGGAACCCTAGGAACTTTCCTCAGTTGGGCAGACGCTGAGTAGGTGAAGGAGTCTGTGCTGGATGGCCAACAGAAAAGCAACACGCACAGAGAAAAATGGGAAACTGGGAGGCAATGGGGTGGCTGTAGTCCAGCATGTGCATTCAGTACGGTTCTGGAGACGCCGGGAGGCTGCAGGATCTGCCCGTCCCAGATGGTGAGCACAGCATGGCTGCTACCGCTGCTCTAAGCATGCATCAGCAGGTTTGTCACAGCGAAAGAATGC
>NW_010973266.1:4250518-4281901 GCF_000737465.1 Haliaeetus leucocephalus
TGGGTTGACGAAACCAGGGGCTGGCGGGTGTTACAGGGGAAGAAGGGGGGGGGGGGGGGGGGGGAGGACAAAGAGAAGAGGAGAAAAAGAGGGAGAGGATTAAGGAGAATGTCAAACAGAGTATTAAAAACAAAGGGAAAAGAAAAATAAAACAGGAAAATGCAAAGAGCTCTTTGAATGCACTCTTAAAGAAAGTCGTGAAGGAGGACAATGAAGAGTAACAATGCAACTATAAAAGGAAGCAGCAGCCTGAGTCCCTTTAGGGGCATGTAAGACATTTGTGAGCACTCGAGACAAAAATCCATGAGAAAAATGCACTAAAATCCATAAACTAATTGCTGTATAGAAATGTCAGGCCAAAAGAGGCTGGATTCCTCTGTGCAATGGCCAGCATCTCTCTTATCCTCAACAATGACAGATTTAACTACTACCAAACACCAGGACCCCTCCAAAATGCTCCTGTCAGCAGAAAAAGAAGTGTTGACAGAATTGTGGGGTGAGCGTAACACTGACTCCTCCAATGCTGCTAACTGAGGCTAGATAAAAATACCACATTATACAACTACTGGTTTTGATGCCTAGGTTAGGTCACTCCCTCCTCTGGGTACTAGCTTCTGTGAGCCCCACCGATGGCATCACCCCTCCCCAAACATCACATAAAAGCCATAGAGCTAAACTCGGTGGCCGTAGGTTTGGCTGTGAAGCTGAGAGGCAAGAACTCATGCATTTTTCTGCTTTAGGTCAGCACACCATTCTTCCTACGTAGCAAGTATTATCAGGTGGCATTAATATGCCCCAAATCTGAGCCGAAGTTAGCAGCCATTAGAGGCTGGCGAAAGTGAAAAGGGAATTTATTGTAAAAGGCGGCTATCCAGGAGTGTATGAGGCAACAGAGAAGAGACCTTCTGTGTTTGGTTTACAGAACACAGTACATCATGCTGAGCACAATCAGTGCCAGCTAATCAGATTATTTGATGAGCCAGAGGGAGCAAAATCTATCTTCAAGTTGACGTAATCCACCGATAGACTGCTTAAGGATTCTGGATATGTTCATTCTGGGTCTCAGAAGACTTCCCCTTACCTATTCATTGGGACTTAGCCTTTTTATGAGCAAATCTAGGATTAAACACATACGGTTCAAATAAAAAACAGAAAACAAACCAGGTAAGAGTGAGACTCCATGTAAGCGTGGCTAATGGAGCAGTGCCAATTGCCACACTACTGGAACTGGTAGGATAGTGAAAGAATATCAGTAATGCCAGAGGTAGTTTAATGCTATTAGTGAAGACCTTATAAGGATGGTGACTGATAAAGCTAAGGAATACATGAGTCTGGAATTAAAGTGTGGAAAGGATGGTTTTCTGGAAAGTCCTGAGTTTTGGAAGAGAATAGATTTTTATTTTAATTCAGGCCTAGCCTGGGCCATAAATTCTTATTACTTTAATACCGTTAGCTTATGTTAGAGAAATGTTCTGCAAAAAATTTGTACCTTCTCCCAGCATTTCTCATCACAAATAGGCAGCTTCAACAACTGGATAAAAAGTAGCTTTCGATCTTGTTCCTACTTTTAATCTTGCAGAAAACCATTTAGCAGGATACCTCCTAATGCTATACCTTATTTACAGATACAACGAGGAGAAAATAAATCAGAGAAACAGAAAAATAAATCATTTGCAAACCAGATTACTCTCCTGGAAGGACAGTTCTTTGATTGCTTTTACTCCTAACTTTAAAAGAAAATAATTTAGTAATTACACATTGAGCAACTATTGTTTACTTGGATCAGGCATCACAAAAGCTGCTGTGCCTTCCTTTCTTGTATGTTATGCTAAAATGATGGGCAGAAACAGAATGAAATAACTGCACTAGAACATTGTCTAGGATCACTGTCTCCCTCCCACTGCACAAAGAAATGCTGAAGCAAAGCTAAGACATTTATCGAGCAGCAGGAGCTCATTAGCTTGTTGTCAGTACTCTCTCCCATTGATAGCTCTTATGTGGCTATCTAGTAGGTAAGCAGCATTATAAATAGTCTCTTTGTAGCGCACATTTCTGCCTTCATATAAAAAATACATTTGTTGTCTCCCAAATACTCCTTGCCACCCTGAGAAACACAGGTTTTGTGATTCAGGAACGTGTTGCTTCAGTATTCCAACCACATGTCTCAACTGCACGTGAGTTTGTCTTGCCTAAGCTCTTTGAAAAAAAGTTGAAGCTTCAACAGCCTCCGCTTTCATAAGACAGACAGCTCTGGAACTGCCCATGTCCAGGGACAGTTTTAAATTTACAGGGCTTTAACACAAAAGGACAATTTAGAGTATATATTGGGATTGTATACAGCTGAAATTGCTTAAATATTACAGCAAGTTAGATCTTCCTTAGAGGTCAGAGTAAGGACTGAGTATTAGAGAATTCAGAAGTATAGCTGAGGAGTAAACAAACTCCTGTCTCAACGATTGATGTCATAAGCCAGCCAGATCCATGTATAATCATTTGTCTGTACATCTCATTACTGGCCAAGCAAAACAAGCAGAGAGGGCCAGCCATTGACTTACGTTTGCCCAATGCAATTCAGGTTAATCAATAAAACCCATTTTACAAAATTATGCAAAATGTTGAGCTCCCGCTGAAATAATTGGAAATTGCTGAAGCTGCTCAGTCTCACGAAGGGCATGTTCCTCTGCTGGAGACTGAACCCTTACGAACATTGAAATCCTTGGCCGGGGACATTCACATGCTTCTCTTCCTGGATATTGCGCTGCTCTTCTTGCAATGCCAGAGGTTTCACGTAGCCCAGTCTCCCCAAGACTTCCCACCGCACATCTCTCTGTCAAGTCAACTGCTACAGTCAGGGGGCCTGGGCAGACACCCAAGGCCCAGTGAGGAAGTTCAGGTTTGGACCTGTGCCCACAAGCCATATTTGATCGGTATAGAAAAATCACATTACGCTGAGTGTATTAGTAATATTTATTACACAACTGATGTAGATAAGAATCCAGGCTACACGTCAGAAGCAGAAGAAAGCTGTTCAGATGAATGGGACTGATTACTTGCATCAGATTAGGAAGCTTATTTCCCAAATGGAGCAAAAATCTGTTTGGATTAGTGCTTTCCTACCACTCTGCAGAAGAAACAAAAGTTCTGCCATTTCGTTTTGGTGCTGTTTCTCTTATCTTGCCATCCTGGCTTTGAATTTGCCACTTTCTTATTCCAAGTCTAGCTCTTGCCTGGATAGCTTAGTCTTCAAGAGGTTTCACATTGTTCTCAGGCACTCAGCAAAGAGGTCAAGTGGAGCTGGTCTTCCCTCAGAGCGCACATCTCCAAAGCTGAACCATATTCATTCTTGGCTGTCTTCCTCTCACATCAGAGAATATTCCAAATAAGGTCTCACTGGTGTATTGCTCAAAATCAAAATAGCTTCATCTTATTTAAGTTTGATAACCCCCTTGAGAAAAGTCCCTTGGACTTTGACTTCCCTTTAGAGCTGTTGGCTGCCTCGGCATATGGTCCTGTTAGATCTTCTCAGTTAAACACTGTTAAATCACAGTTCTGTCAACTCTCAGTATTCTAATGTTTTTCTTGGAATATTTGCTTTTTGTCCTAGACCTCCTGCCTCTAGAGTCAAGTGATTAAGTTAGACTCTGAGGTTTTCTTTTCAAAGTAGATTTCTAATCCTCAAGGCAGTGAAGAAAAGCATAAAATATGGACTAAATATAACCTCAGTGCAATCTGAAGGTTCAGAAACTAGAAGTTAAGACAAAAAAAGAACCACAAATGTTGGTTCCTAAAACTCATTATTTAAAAATATATTTCAGATGTTTTTGAGAATGACAAATTGGGGATTTCCCAGTGGTTTTGACTGCCAGTTCCACAATGCAGAAAGACATTTCTTTTTGTGCCAGAGCTGGACCAATATCCCAGCTTAGTACAGAGGAATGAGTAGATTTGCTCTCACCAAGAGGTCACTCAGGCTGAGGTCCTCACATCTAGTAAGTAACGATAAGTAATCATGATCTTCCTAAAACAAGTCAGGAAAAATAAAGGATATTAGCATCTGTGTTCTGGGTTACGTTTTGGGTAGATACGCTCTGTTTAGTTAATTTTCTCACATAGAAGAATACCTAGGTATACCTTTTCTTTCCATACCATCAGTCATTGCTTTTGGACTGCATGGCTGCAGGTGTCCTTCCCAGAGATGACTGTGCCACAGCTCTGGCTACAATAATTTTTTTTGTACTTGTAGGTATTGTTTACAGCTTTACACAGCATGGATGTTAAATGTGTATCAGATAATGTCATGGAATCATAGAATGCCTTGGTAGGAAGGGACCTCTGGAGGTTTCCGGCTTCACCCCTTGCTCAAAGCACAGACAACTTTAAAGTTAGATCCAGCTTGAAAGTCAGATCATGTTGCTCAGGGCCTTGTACAGTTGAGTCTGAATCTCTCCAAGGATGGATATCCACAGCTTCTCTTCAGCCCTGTTTCAGGGTCTGACTGACACGGAATTTTTTTTTTTCCTAATATGTAGTCTAAGTTTGCACTAGTTATCTCCAAAACATGTACACTCTGCCTCTTTTCAGTGTTGTAAGCCTATACAAAGTTTAATTCAGTGGTTTTTCATTGAGAGATAATGTGACTAGAGATCATGAAGCCCCAAGTTTGCTGAGGCTGCATGAAATAGAAGAGATTCTAGATTAGGAACACAAGCCATTAACCTAGAACACCAAGAAAAGCTTTGGCTTCTTTTTCTTCCAGCCTAATACTGGAGAGGCCATGACAAAAATCATGATTTAATTGATATTTGTCATACAAGTTTATAACTAGAACTGGTTAAAGGTCATTATTTCTTTTCTGCTTGAATTTTCAAAGTTCTAAACCACTTAATTCTACAAAAGAAAAAATACTGAAAACTTGCCAGAAAAACAACAATGTTATTTAAAACAAAAGAGCAAAAGGATCACAGAATTTGGGGCTTTTGTAATTTATCCAGGAACTCTGGAACTTGCTCTCCAAAGCTCTGTGTGATCTCCTAAGGTCTCCAGTGTCCAAGCCAGGCAGCCCAGGAACCCAGCATGGCTGGTTCAGAGATGGACTCTGAAGTGATGGGGATGCCTTGTCATAACACGGGGCTTCCCCAGAGTTACACTCCATCAGGTCCGGGCCACCTCCTGGTCCTCCTGGCAAACTGGCAGCACTTGTTAGTGGAGCTCAAAAATGTGCTGAAACTCATTAGCTTGTGCAAAACAGTTTGGTTTCAACAAACTGTCATTTACCACAACGTCAGCATTTTTGGAAACTGCCTAGCGAGCAATATTTCCCATCTAAAAGGAAGTATTTCGCTTATCATTTAGCAGCCATCTCTCCAACAGCCATTTACTTATGGGCCGTTGAGATGTCCTATCTTCTAAATGCAAGGAGAAAGCAACATATGCAGCTCACCACACTTGAAAACATCTCATTTCACTGCATCTAAACTGGGCTAAACAAGTTACATCCTAGGCACACTGACCCCTCAGGGGAATACGAACAGTCTAGTTCAGACTACAGTCACATTATGAAGACCTAATTTAGTCCTGATGTTTTGAGAAACACATGCAAGCTGGCTTTTACAAGGTCACCCCCAGCAGAGACAAGAAATATTTTACTATTAGTGTGAAGACCTTGAGTTTTGAAAAACGCTCTTGCCTTTCATCATCATCTGCATGCTACTTTTTTTCCATCTTCCTTACACTAAATGGTTGGTAGAAGAGGCTGTAATTTATGCAGCGCTCCAGACAGCTATCTCAGGGGTTACATGTAACGCAACCAATTTTTGAGACCAATAAATGGTCTCAAAACCACCATATAGTTTTAAAACCAAAAAGACAATGGAGACTACCTGGTATGGATGAAAACCTGAACTACATTTGGTGGCAAATTAAAGCATTCAGCCACAAAAACAATGGCTTAGAGGAGATGAAGAAAACAATGGTAAAAGAATGTTAAAGTAAGACATTTTGATATTCTTAGGCACATTCTCTCCCTCTTCTTATATAGAATATTTTTAAAAGGTAAGTCCTGATCGTGTGTAATTGTTCTTGAGACTTAGGACCAAAAACACAGGAAAATGATTTAGGTCTGCCAGCCACTAATTACCCTTCCTTGTGGTACCCATTTCCTTGGGTGCTCTGTTTTTCTCCATCATCGTGACAACACTTCCCACACCAGAGGAAATATTTAGCTTGCATCTTCCTGTAGAGTAGCAATTTCCCCATTTTCATAACTCAAGCCTTCTTCACCCAGCAGCTGCAGTATCTGCTTGGATTGTTGAGTATTTATTTTACGGGTTTTTTTTAAGTCCTGATCAAATTAGTTCAAGGGAAAGATACCTACAGCATCTTAAAGAACAGCTGTTCTTTACAAATCAATCCCAGGAAATATTTTGTCTGTTTATGCTATGAATTGGCAGAACATAGGCTTCTGTATCCTGAAACATTCTATCATCTCCTGTTAAACAAATAGGGAACTGAATCTCTGTTCCTAGCTACAGATCATAAATGTAAGCAGGAGGAAAGTAAACATCCAGTTTAGCTTTCACCTCAATGTGTTTGCTGAGATCTGTATTACATTATCTGGTTCCAGTTCATCTGAAGTTTCTCAACAATATCCTTAGGAAAATAAGTCAGTACATTGAGGATTTTTTTCTTTTACTGGACATCAGTTTCTCTGCAGTGCTCGCATCCTTCTTGGCTAAACTGATACATGCTAGATGGATAAAGATGTCTATAAAAAAGGAATTATTTTCTAACCTTTGCCTGGCCAGGGGCCAAAGAAAGCTGTGTGATGTTTAATCTTATATTTCCACAGCGTAGCATGAAAAAGAAATATACAGTGGAACTCTGAGGGGCTCGGTCAACCACTCCTCAGTCTTTTTTTCAATGATAAATTACATGAAAATCTTCTTCAGTTAAAAAATAAAAATAAAAAATAAATATATATCTGTTTTATTTTGGCACAGTGACATTGGTGGTTGTGGGTTTTGGGTTCAGAGGCTTTTTTTCCTACAGGATTTCTAATGGCAGCAAGGGTGCCTGAATCCTGCATTCATCACGCTTCTGCTAGCTGCAGGCAGAGAAGTGAGGACAGGGCCTGCCATCCTGTGTCAATCTGGTAATAAAAAATAATAATAGACTCTAAGCTGTCATAAAAGGATATGACCAAGCCTTGTTTGGGTAATGGCGAATTCAGCCACGTCTGATGACTGTCAGCTGACATGATCTCAGAGGGAAGGGAATCTGCCCACAACAAATAGCTTGTTGCCCGCCCACAAAAACAATTTACCCATCCACGGTGACGTTCCTGGCTTCTCCCCTTCCAGCATCCCTTCTCCGCTGCGCTGACCGTGCACAAGAGATTCCATTAGCCAGCACAACCCTTGCGGAGGCAACCTTAGCTCCCTCTTGTTCTGGACCAGGTGGTCAAAACTGGATTAATTTTATTTCATCCTAAGTGTGATGTAAGTTCTGTGTTCTCACTATACCACAGCTTGGGAGCGGGTGGAGAATTTTAACCCCTGCGAGATTTCCCGCTCTCAGGGACTCCCCATGGCCGCATGCAGCCTGCGGCAGCCTTCGTACAAGTGATGGAGCTTCTCCAAGACTTTGCATTTTGGGGAAGCAGTGGTGATGTACGAGCCTTACTGCCTAGCCTGCCCTAGGACCAGGCTGAGCCCTTTCCCTGAGCAGCCAGGCAAGCAGCTTCCCCATTTTTGTTTAGGAAGTCACACTAATTACAGAGCTATTGTCTTCTTCATCTAAGTAGACAGCATTAATCCCAATGCTATTAAAAATGTCAACATTTTCAGCTTTCCTGAGGAACAGTGAGTGAAGAATGGCTATTCATGGAGCAAGCTCGCACCCAGGCTGCTCTTCTGTGACGACATTGGGCAAGTGGCAAACCCTGCATGATCACTGTAAATTCATATTTTGCTGGCCTCCTTACCTAGGAGCTAGGCCAGAGCAGCCTGGAACAAGATCTGTGCTCCTGCTTCCTACTGTGACAAAGAAGGTG
This sequence comes from Haliaeetus leucocephalus, assembly GCF_000737465.1. Classification (NCBI taxonomy): domain Eukaryota; kingdom Metazoa; phylum Chordata; class Aves; order Accipitriformes; family Accipitridae; genus Haliaeetus; species Haliaeetus leucocephalus. The sequence continues at coordinate 4,258,569 of NW_010973266.1, forward strand.
CCACAGGAGGGCACAAGGAAAGTGAGTCATTCCTGTGATCATCAATTAATTAGTGCCCTGCTGCTCCTCCAGGCAGGCCAGACAGATTACACATGGCAAAATTGACATAAACAAGTAGAAAATTCTGCTCATAAAGGAACTTGGGAAGGCGTTCAGTCCTGAACGTGCCAGAGCCCCAGACAGCGATCCAGTCTGCTCCCTTTTCAGGATGCTCTTAGGTGTTGGCACCATCAGGCTTCTCCCTAACGAAGGTGGGGTTCCCAGGTTAGAGGATGCTCAGAAATGCCTCTCCCTGCTGAGACAGACGCTTCTGTCTCCAACCTGGGTGGGTGAAACTTCAGGGTCTGACTAAACCACAGCCAGGGCCACCACTTCCCAGCGGGTATTCTGTGTTTCCTGGCAAAAGGCAGACACGTCTACCACCAGCACCGAGATGAGGAGTTAACGGCAATCACTGCATTGCCATCTCCAGGTTTCTGAGGAGCTGACCTCCACATCCTCTGCCAGCAGAGAACTGGGTGAATCGGGAGGATGGCATCACTGCCATCATGGTCAGGAGCCTTCAAGAGGAAATGGCCTCAAGTTGCGCCAGGGGAGGTTTAGATTGGATATTAGGAAAAATTTCTTTACTGAAAGGGTTGTCAGGCATTGGAACAGGCTGCCCAGGGAAGTGATGGAGTCACCATCCCTGGAGGTGTTCAAAAAACACGTAGACGTGGCACTTCAGGACATGGTTTAGTGGGCATGGTGGTGTTGGGTTGACGGTTGGACTCGATGATCTAGAAGGTCTTTTCCAACCTAAACGATTCTATGATTCTGTAAATTTGCTGAATGGGGCAGATGGGAGTCCCTGCTCTGTCCCACTTCCCTACGCTCAGAGAACAGTGTATCTTTAAACCTATTCCAGACATACACAGGTGCGCTTTGTAGGAAAGCAACTAGCAAAAGCCAAATCTCATCTGGATTTGTGCACTCCCTTATCTCTTAGCGTTCCTTGCCTTGGACAGCAAAAGCAGCTGCCTGCCAGAATGCAGCCTTCCCTGGTATCTCCTCTGGACCCCATCCCAGAGCCACCCCAGAGGGAAAAGCTCAACAGAAAAGGCAGTAGTACTACAAAAAAAGGGATCTTCCAGCCCCACTTGCTCAGAGAAAACCAGTCCCTGCTGCCTGCCTGCCCTCGCAGTCCCTCTCAGCTTTCTGTCCTGCGCCCCGAAGCTGCTGGCAGAGGGGAGGCAGGGGCCGGGCACAGCAGAAGACAGCAAATACGAACGGTGCTCCCAAGAGCACGGGCTGCCTGCCAAAGAGCGCTGCCAGGTGCTTGCTCTTTAAATTGCTTAATATATTATATTAAACAAAGATTGGTATCAGATACATGGTCTCCATCCCTGTCTTAGAGCATGAGCTTGTCCAGAGCGCACAGCATCCCACCACGGCTGCACCGAGGCATGGACTCCGATGCATGGATGCGTCTCCTGAAGACAGAGCTCGCTGTACCGCGTCGATCGTTCTCCACCTTACCCCAGCCAAAGGACTGGAGGTGTTGAGAGAGTGCAGATAGCTACCGCTCTTAAACTGACCCTCTGCAAATTCTGGGTGCGCTTTTTGCTGAAGTACAAAACCAACCTCGGCAGGGAAACCACAGTAGGGTAACCCTCTGACCTCTGTCTACGCAAACCTGCCTGATGACGGAAAAGCCCTCAAACCTCAGAGAAGGGTGCGTAGCCCCAAACACACCTTACCGAGTCCGTGGGAGGGTAAGTCATTTTGAGACTGATGGATAAAGCCACAACAGAGGAACCAAACCTTGTTGTTAGTCCCCATAAAGGCGAGGTCCATCATCTTTCCAAGTGCTGTAGGCTCAGGCCCAAACTCTAATTGCTTTATTGTTGTTGAGTTACAATGGTCTGTGATAAAATCTCCAGCTATACGGTGCATTTTCCTGGCACGGATTCGGACCTGCAGACGCACCTTGATGCCTGAGCCGTAGCAGAGCACCCCATGGCTGCCCATGGTATTGGCATCCAGGGCGCAGCCGCCAAATCCCCACGGTATTTCACGGCCCCTGCTCCAGCAGGTAGCATCCAGTAGCCACATAGCATGGAGGATGGCAAAATTTGTTCATTAACAACTTTTTCTGGACCTCTGAGTTAAGGATGATGTACTGTGTTCGGTAAGTAAAGTGTACGAGGTCTCATGGCTACAATAGTTTATTAATTTGCCTCGTTAATCTAATTCCCTGGACTCTTTTGGGAAAGAATAAATGAATCATATGTAGACATGAAAAGTCAGTGCAAGGAGAAGAAACGTGGAGGCCTGGCACAGAAAAGTCAAAATTCATTAAAAAATATTGGATAAGTGTTTGTGGTGACTAGAAGCTAAAACAATGAATATTTGTTGCTAGGAGGAAAACTCCCCTCTTCTGTATATAGGTAGGGAACCCTATGGAAACCCCACATAAGACTTTAAATGAGCACAGTTTATAAAAATGTCTGCTCTGCATGAAGCTGGGAACCACAGCTTGCTGGGGTGGTTTCTGTGGTATGCTTACATTTGTGGATGGGTGCCTCTGTGCTTCTGTTTTCTTAAGTACAGACACAGCTTTGCAAGGAAAGACCCAGAATTATGATGTGTGAAAAGCAAAATGCTAAACTAAACCTCGTGGTAGGTCACCACAACCCCTGGTATGTCAGATGTGAGATAATCTTCCCTTGTTTACCCCATTGGTTATGTGTGTGGTCAAGGCCACAGTTAATACTTTGATATTTTCTGTAAATCAAACTGGGGAAAAGATTAGCTGTCAGATTTTCAGTAATAAAAATTTTCCTAAGTCACATAATTTAGCAGGAATTCTCAGAAATGGGCTGGAAGCTGTCCTCTGATGAAGAGCTTAAAGGCAGGTTTCCAAGTCCAATTTACCTGATTTTAAAGGCAGTTGAGACACTTGACTAAGAGATGGGTTTGGGGGTTTAACCCTTAACAGTGCAGAGGCACTGGGGAGACTTGGAGCAGAGTAGAGTTTTAGGGGTTCTTCCAACCAGGACTTAACCTTTGCTTTGTGTAAATGGGCATTTCCAAAAACCTCCTACAGAATATGCAGAGAACATATTTATAGGGTCAGCCTCCCTATCTTCTTCCACAAAACAGGCTCTCTGTTAGCAGTTGTTATGTTTAGCTGTTTTGCGTGAGTGAATTTCCATTCCCTAATGGCACATGATGTCCCAGCTTGTAACCACCATACCTTTGATACTTTAAAAGGACTGCTCTCCACTAAACTTCAGAGATTTCAGATTATAGCTTGTCAGATAACTCCCATCCCAGTCCAAACTAAAGCTCAATAGTTTTTCCTCCTTCTGCTTTAGTATAAACCATTTGAACAACCCTGTGAAAAGCACCAGGTCCTATACTGTCTCCACAGAAGACAATTAACCTAAGACCTGGTCCCATCTCTTCAGGATTTCATAATCCTTTCACCATTATGACATTTTAAAAGTCATTAACTGTTTAGTTCATCTCATTTTCAGAAAGCTTCCAGCCCAACTGCCAATACCTGCCTTATCTAAATTGAACATCGCTGTCATTTCTTACTCAGACATCTTAGAGGGTATTGATCACGGACCATCTCAACTTCTGCTCAAGATATGTAGTGCCTGAAAATAATTCAAGGGGACCTTTCTGAGATAGATCCTTGTTTTCATTGGGAAACCTGTGGACGGGATGAAGCATTCATCAGACCCCATATTCAAATTGAGGCTAGGGTGGCAAGGGGGGGCTGGTAAATTTAAAGCAGATTATCCCAGCATTAAATGGCTCAGGCCACCAACACGGTCCTGCAGGAAGAAAGTGGGGAGGATGGGGGACAATACCTGGACAAGTCCCTGTCCCTTCACAAAATTTGGGCCTGGCTAGAAGATATGTTGTCCATCAGACACCAGCCAGTTCCCCAAGCAAGCATGATCCAGGTCTGCCAACCCCTAACCAGGCATCTGCAGCGATGGGTGACTGCACGTTCCTCTCAGTTTTTTGGGGTTTGTGCACAAGAGGGATGGATCAGTGATGCACGTATAAACGGGCAACAGCCGGGATTTTGGCTTATCGATAGCACTAGCCGTGGTCACACAAATGCCATTGCTTGCTCTTTTGCATGCTCTGGTCTGGTGCTGGGAGAGCTTGCTGCTCAGGCTGGATCCGTCCCCGGGCACGCAGTGGCAGACAGACAGCGCCCGTCCGCTTTCTTCCCAGGCAGTGGTGGGAAGAAACCCATCACTGATTTTCACCCATCACTGATTTTCACAAAACTGCTGGGAACGGCATGTGGTTTAAGCATCTCCCTGTCCATCAGCCACCTGGAGCGGGCAGCATATCCAAAAGCCACCCAAGGTAAGCAGTAAGCCCGGGGACAAGCAGTGGGATTTCCTTGGGAAATCAGGCTAGAAGATAACCTGGCTCACACGAGGGCCATAAGTAAACACTCTATAAACAAAGAAAGGCCTCATGGTTTCCAGGTCAGGGTCCAGCCCTGCCTGCTGGTGCTGCCCGCTGGTCCTTGCAGTACCCGTGCCGCCTGCTAGACCCATCGCCAAAGCCCTCCTGCCACCCCAGCATCCTTCTGCTTTGCTCTCCCTTAGCTGTCCTGCTTTTCCCCCCCATGAATAAAATACAGTTATTTCCTGGAACATTTTTAAGGCTTTTGCTTTGCAGAGATCAACTTTTTCCCTGCATGAAGCCAGCTGCGTTTTAAGAGGTTGGCTATGCCGTGCGGGAGTGTATTTATTTCCACACGGAACCGATGGGATCCACCATCCCCTGCCTCGTGCTCGGTGTTTCTCTGCAGCTGCATCAAGTTGCAGTTTGAAACATTGCATCTACTTGACTGTCTCATCCTTCTGCGAGGGATTTTAATATTTTCTTCTATGTTTCTCTGCTGTAGCAGCAGCGGGCTGGATTTCTGATCAGCCCAGCGAAGGGCAGGCAAGGTGCAAGGACTGTTCGGGCAGCTGCCTGTGGCATTTTGGAGACTCAGCCCAGACAGAGGGGATTGGTGCAGGGTCTCAGAGAGATGCTATGCCATGTCTGTCAAATGCCTGGGGACATTTAATACCACTGAGATCCCTGAGAAGGAGGTGGGCATCGGCTGCCAAATCATAATCCCTGCCACGGCAGCGACTTGGTGATGAGTTTGAGTAATTTATTTCTCTCTTTGCTCTTACCTGCATAAAGGGGATATATGGTTCACTAACAGAGATCCCAAACTGGAAGAGTTTAATAGCTCCAGCAAAAGAATCAGCCTTAAGTTTGTCTCTACCAAATACACAGCAGTGGTCAGAAAAATCATTTAACTGCACGTCCCGTCGCACACAGGGAGCCGTGCGTCCCGCTGCATCCACGCCTCCCTCGCCCGGCTCCCCGCTCTCTCCTGCTGCGTTAATCAGACCTTTTCCAAAGACATTTACTAGCTCTTTCCCTGTTCAAAATCCTAAAATAATTGTCAGTAGCTATTTAAAGCCCTTCACAGACTGGCGTACCACGGGTACAAACAAAAACCTTCTGGGTTAGCCCAGCCTGGCTGTTTATAAACAGGACACAAAAAAGAACAGTCACATTGCCCAGATAAGCACAGAGACTCCTGCTTGTCAAGAACATCCCCGGAGATTTGCGTGGCCAAGCCCATCGGTCATGCAACTGCACTTTAGTAATCTGCCTAGGTCATAGCCAGAACAGGCATCACAGGTTTGGGTAACGCTCCGTGTCCCTGGAGACATTTGCAGCTTGAATGATGAAAATAATTCTTCAAGCACACCCAGGCAGCAGCACAAGGGGAAAGGACCTCTATGTCTTTTTGGGGGTTGTGGGACCCTGTGGCACGGCTGCAGGGGTGCAGCCTGCAGGAAAACACAGCAATGCTGCTCGGTGCAGTGGATGAGCAGCACTGGACTTCGTATCCGCAGAGGGAACACGAAAACAAGGGCATGGAAAACAAGCAAGCCGTCTGAGTAAGCCACAGAGGCATCCGAGCTGTAACTCTGGCCAGTGGCTTACTCTGGAGTTTAAGAAACCATAAAACAGGTTGCAAAAACTTGTTTGCTTATTGAAAGGGGAATTAGAAATACAGGGAATTTCTTGCCACAAATACTATGCAGCTCACAAATGTCAGCAGAAAATCTTCAAAGTGGCGGTAAGGTCATTCCTATAAATAAATCATCCTGGCCCTGAGGAGCCCTACGGAGCTTCCCGGGAAATATGCATCCTGGCAAATTGGATCTACCCTGAAAGAGGAGACAGGTAATGACCACTCCTTTCAATGCTGCAGGAACTAAGAGTTTAAATGGGACCAACAATAGCTACTCCATTTTTTAATCTCTCTGATGAATAATGCAGTGCATTCAATAAGACGATGGGCAATGTGTTCCAACAAACTGATACCGAATACCAGCGGGGCTTGCGGTCCCAGGACTGCCTGTTCATTCAGAGGATAAAAGCAGAGATGGATCCACTTAACGTGAGTTGGATTTGCACACTCGAGTGTGCTGGGGTGCACACGTGCAGCACCTGGCACATTTAGCCGGGTAGGCATCTAGTGCCCACGTTGCAACTGCGTGGCTTGACCTGGATGTCAAACCTAACATAAGCAATCATGCAAATACCTGCTGTACAGCAACAAGCAGAAGAAAGTGCACTAAATTACTTCCACCCAACCTTACGGCACACCGTACAGGCGTGAGCCGATCAAATAGGCAATCTTTCTGCGTGGCTTAAGGACCAACAAAGAGACAGCTGCTTTGGTGGGTCTGTGTCTGAGAATTTATCTGAAAACAAAAATAATCAGCTGGCAGGTTGGGTACCATGCAGGAGGTGATGTCCAAGCCACAGAAGCATATTACATGGGTTACGTGGGACAGATAGCCCAGGGCTACGTGGTCTAGGATTTGCCCGCGTGGCATGCTGTGCCACTGCTGCGAGTAAAAGTGATCCGTGGGTGAAAGAAAAAAGTAATATATAGGGAATCATCTGATTATATGTTTTAATATTTATGCATTGCAGAGCTTACTATAAACTATTTTGCAAGCAGAAATTGAAATGCTGAAGAGAGAAGACATTAGGGCTAATGCAAGCGTTGTGAGTCACACAGGGTTTGCATGTTTTGTGATCGACTTCCATGGCCATTACACTAAAACTACTTGCTGTTCTTCCGGAAAATAATTAGATTTGAAAAGAATAAACCATAATTATTTTTTAAAGTAGTATTGCTCCATCCTCATCCTAAAGCTTCTGCTGACTTTCAATAGCACAGATCAGATCCATGCAAGACCTTTTAACCTCAACCCACTTTAAAATATTAATCCTTATGCATGGCACAGCATTATTATCCCCTTTCTGGGGCTGTGGAAAGTGTGGCAGGGAGATGGGCTGAGCTGCTGGAGCTGCAGCGAGCAGGGGCTGATGTAGTACAACAGTGTTTTAAAGCAAATCCTTCCCCTCAGATGGAGCGCTAGCTCTTGCTGAGCAGAGAAAGCAGGACGGGGGCAATGATGTGCTGGGCAGAGCAGGGGGCTGGGGCAGGAGCGAGCTCAGTGCTTGGCTCCCGGGGCAAATCCAGGAGGGTGGAATCACCCCAGTGCATGGGAAGCTGACCAAATCCATTACAAGGTAGAAAGGCTTTTTCTTTAAATGTTAGTCTGGTTGGGGGGGGGGGGGAACCAAAACAAAAATGCGTGTTACGATATTCTCATGGTAAAGTTATCATCTGTGCCATTTTTTCAGTTAACATTAAAAAAAACAGCTACATTGGGATGCAAATGAACCTCTGATTTTAATTATTTTGCTTTGGAAAAGTGAAGGGATGGGGAAGGTTTCCAAGTGAGAGAGAACTGCATTAAAAGAGGGAACATGTGCTTTATGATTATTTTTCATAAAGGATGAGAATTGTTGATTAACGTGAAAATATGGAAGGAAAGGTTCACTTTGGACCAAAAAGGCTTTTCTCTCAAAACCAGTTTAAATAGAAAATTTATGATCAATAGCCAGTTCAGATTCTGCAATGAGCTCAACTGAATATGGATGGTAGACGGGTACACATCCCACAGTAGCATTAGATGGATGAAGCAACATCCTCCCTAACTTCCCACATCTTATCAAACACTGTGCAATCAAGAGATGTTGCCAGTAGCAACGATGAGCATTTCACCTGTTTGAAGGTCTCTCTCTCTCCTTTGCTTTAGCTGCTTCCTGGGCCCTGATCCTGCTGCCAAAGGTTCTGTACTGCATGGTCTGTCCTTTCTTTTCCACCAGGCATGCGGCTGGAGCTCCCTGGAGTCCGCGGGGGCTGGTACAGACCTTTACAAGATGCCTGGACACTGCATTTCATGCTGTGCTCATTTGGCATCCCAGTAAAGCCAAGTCCCTGGTGCTGGGGGATGGGATAGGATAGGATAGGATAGGATAGGATAGGATAGGATAGGATAGGATAGAATAGAATAGAATAGAATAATAGTTGGAAGGGACCTACAGTGATCATCGAGTCCAACTGCAATGGGATGGCACGGGTCAGTCCATTAAAAATGAGGAGCTCCAAGAAGAGACTGAGAGAAGCTGCCCAAGGACTTGGTAGCTCATCCGTCCTTGTAGTTATGAAATCAGAAACTGCCAGGTCACATTCTGAAAACAAATGTGCATATATCTCTCATCAGACATAAGCCAAGCGATGTAGGGACCTTACCTTCTCCCAGCTGTGGCCAGCAGCCAACCGTCAGTCTTCGTGTCTTCAAATAGATCCCATTCCCTGGTGTTCAAAAAAACCCTATCTACTTACACCAGTTGGTTTCACCGAGGGAAATGTTTTCTGAAGATTTTATTGAAATCTAGAAAACAAAATGAAAACTGCAGCTGGGATTTTTAGTGAATAAATGATGTTAATAGTTTTAAACATTTTTAAAACCAAGCTGTTCTATTTTAAAAAACCCTCATCCATTTTTACCAGTGGATCTTCTCCATGAATACGCTTCACACTCCTCCAGCCTCCCCCCAAGGGAAGACAGCCAAAGCCTCGCTGCAGACAGCAGTTGTCAAGACAGTCTCTGATTTAAATAGGGGCTAGGTCATTTAATGCTTTACAGATGGTAAACAGCACATTACATTTCACCGGGAGATAAGCTGGCAGATGCTGCCGACAGGCCGGCAGCGGCGGGCAGGCTGCCACGTCACGCCGCGGCCGCGCTCGGCTCCGTGCCCTCTCTGGAGTCAGCACCCAGCAAGGACCCTGCCTGCTTCTCCTCAGGGACCTCTCCCGCAGATCCCAGCTCCCCATCCTTGCAGTGGTTCCGTTATTGATCCGCTGCGCCCTTCATCCTGCCGGACTGCAGTACAGGCTGTCAGCACCAGCTCATCCTAAAAGCTGCTTGGTTTTCCTCAAGGTCTTATCTACACATAAACCATCCCAAAAGATGGGGACCAAAGGGATGATAAATGTGCTGGTCTGCTCTTCCAGCACCTGCTAAGAAGTTGTGCTCAACTTTATTCTATTTAGGACTTTGTGGGTTCTCTCGCTTTCCCCTGAAAAACATTTTTTTTTGTTGTTGTTATTCTGAATCCATTTTTGAAATGACAACTCTGAAAGACTTGAGTCAGTGCCTTTTGTAACTGTAACTAAAAAAAAGGGTAGATGAAATATCTGCAGGGAAGTTTGATGGAGCAAAAAGAGCATCAGCACAATAGCAGGTGTCAGTCTGTGAAAGTATTTCTGGAAAAGGGAAAAGCACAGAGCATTCGTATCAGAGACGTTTTGATTATAAATCCCCCCCACAATGACTGTGCAGTTACAGCTAAGAAATATTCAAAGGTATTAAAAATGATCATTGCAAAAAAATACAAAAAAAGAAGATGTAAGGCAGACTAGCACCTGTCTGATCTGTCAGGTCAGGTACTGAGCCACCAGTTATCCACCTCCATAAGATAATTATATTGTACCCATGAAATGCTATATCTAATGAGCCTACAAAAGTGGCTGGAGTTTGCCACTGTTGGGCATTCACTTTAAAGCATTTCTATCCTTTTTTCCAGATGACATACTAGGGCGCTCTGTCTTTGGGCTCCCCTTTCAGAAACTAAATGCCCTTTTTCAACTTGGCAATACTCTGCCAAAACACGGTCCTCTGATTGCTGCTGGTCAGTGCGTCACGGAAAACCTCCCTCTTTCTTTAGAATAAAGTATTTTCAGTTGGAAGGGACTTACAATGATCATCTAGTCCAATCCTTTGCACAGGATTTCTTTTAAAAGTGAAATGTCATATTTTAAAGGAAAAAGAAAAAGGCACAATTATGACCTGAAGTCAATGGAATAAAAACAGGGTTACGTAGGCAGAGAATACCCTCAAAGATCTGCTCAATCCGTCCCTCCTGAGACAGTCTGTGATGATAAATGGGATGTTGAGAGCAGCTGCTCCGGTCAGCTCGCAGGACCACCTCTCTCTGATTCCAACACTGCGTTGCAAAGCCAGATTTTAGATGCTCACTCCGGTGCGAGTGGAGTCTGTTTCCAATGTGACCTACGTCTGTTGTGAGAGCGACCGAGGTCTACCAATGCAACTCGAGCTCAGTCCTGCACACCCCACAGGTCTACCATGAAGAGCCACGCAAACTGTTTGACTTGCCGAACGCCGTAGCTCTGTGTGCCCCCCCGCCTCAGCAGGGCTTCCAGCTCCCTCCCTACCCGCTGTCTGAAGACGAATTCCTGCAAACCCTTTCAGCTCTACCTGGATGTCTTCACACCTTCCCCAGGTGCTCTTCAAGTTTGGGAGTACTTCAGAGGAACAGTTTGCATGGAGAAAGTTGCATGAGGTTTGCCCCGTGTCCCGGGTGAGCAAAGCCCAGCTGGTCCAGAGGATTAGCTCAGATCAGCAGAGCCCATTTGTGCCTGCTTCCCCGCACTTGAATTGAATCATCACTCAGTGGAGAAAATTAGAAAAGAGCCAGCTGCATCCTGCTCGCAAGCCATGGCTAACTTAATTTCGCCCAGCCGTGCTCAGAACCGCAGGTCGGCTTCCCTGGTCCAGATCTGCGCCTTCACCCCCAGCCTGCACCGGCGTAACCCATCACCGCCGCGCGGGACACGGGGCTTCCCAACAGACTCCGAAGGATGCTACTGCATCACTGCGTCCCACACGAGGACCTAAACCCGTAGACGTATGAGGCTGCATGGTCCGTGTGGCTCTGAAAAACTGAAAAGTCTCTCTTTGCCCATTGAATAGGCTTAAAGGCCTCCAAGTGAAGCCTTTTTAGCTGCTCCCCAGCTCTCTCATGAGTCTTCCAGCCAATGCAGGTGCAAGGTGCAATCCAGGCAGTCAAAAAAGAAAAGAAACCTGAGCACAGATTTAAAGAAAAACAAACAAAACCCCAAACCAACCAACCACCACACCAAAAAAACCCAAAACAACAACAACAAAACCCAGCCATTTCAGGCTTTTTACTAAATCAAGAGAAATAAGTATAAAGAGGATGAATAGAAACCCTTGTGGGGAGAAGTTCATTAACAGATGGGTGAAATCTCTCTGAACCAATTTTGCTACCCCACACAGCTTCATTGAATGCCCTCACTACCCCATGGGTCCAGTGAAGTCATCTCCCATGCAGTCTCTTCTATTGCCTCCAAAAACATGGATGAGTTTCTCCTGAACACTACCCGTCCACCACTGGTAATCCTGAAATCTGCCAGAAACCTTGGGCAAGTTATCAAACACCAGAATGAACCTCCCATCTCTTGCTCTGCAGCTAGCAAATGCAACTTCAAAATGGTATTCATAAAGAAAATCAAATTTTCAGTGCTCCTGTCCTCAACTAGAGCTAAGCTGGCACTTTGGACCCGAGCAGATAATTTTAACACTTAAGTCTTTCACTTGTGTCATATTAAAATTGCAATACCCTGCAGTCATAATGTATGCTGTAACCCATTCTGGAGATAGATAAAAAACTCAATGCTATTCTCAGAGATCAGTTCCATCTACAGAAGTTATCCATCAAAGTAATTACGTGGACCCAAAGTCCTATAAACGCATTGTCAGCTGGTGACACGCAAAATTCCACCTCCTTGCTAGAAACTGGATTGAATGCAGTTCAGCAGCTCTGATAGATCACTCAGTCCAAAAACAACCCCAAAGTTAAAACAAAGCAACTTCATCTCGCATATTCATGAGGGTCATCCAACATGTTGGATGTAAAACTTCACCAAAAAGCAGCCTGAGAGCTGTCAGTGAGTCCTGAGTTGGTTTTAAGCTTATTTGCTACCACAGGCTCATACCCAGGAGCCCTGTCGATACCACTGTAGCGATCCATAAATAGAAATAAATGAAAAATCCCCGAACTATTCCGATTCAGAAAGAAAATTTGTTGTTCTACTTTCAACAGGATGCTGGAAAAAAAAAAAGTAAAGTCCCATCGACTAGGAGAAAATACAGGGTTTGGATGCATTGGTTCTCTGGATTATGTTGTTACCAAACTCAACTGGAGCCTGCAGCTGAAAAGCCTGACCAGGGTAGGCTGCTCTTCACAAATTGCCTCACTTTCTCTCTCAAAACCACACTGGGAACAAACATCCACTGCCCTGCAAGATTTCTTCCTGCTCTGTGAGCACGTTGGGCTGCTGTTGTAGTGGAGGCTGGCACGGATTTTATTTTGGAAAAAAAGAGATCTTCCTTGAACATCTACCAGCAGACGTGAGTCGCGAGACAGATCGGCGTTGGGGTCACCCGAGGCAAAGAGTGCCTTATCCCAAGTCTGCCTTCAAAGCATGCGAACTATTTGCAGCCTCACGCGGTTGATCCCCAAATATTGGCCCTGATTCGGTGAGACGCGCCGGCACGTGCCTCCTCTCGAGTACACAAACCGTCCCATCGCAGCGCACAGCAGAAGGTGAAGCTCGTGATTCAGCGTTGGCCCGGAGATGCCAGACCTGCTTCTGCTCTCCTTTCGGCCAGGGAAAAATTCAGAAGGAAAATAATTATGCAGAAGGCTGGGGGATGGAGCCGACCTGGGATCCTTGCACGCATCCCTGGCTCAGGCAGCTTCAGAGGGAAGGTAAAGCTCTGCTTGCTGCAGTTCTCTGGGAGGGAAGGTCCTGTTTGCCAGAGGGATTATTTTCTTCCCATCCCAAACATACACACCGTTCAATCTGCCATCACCACTTCGGATGTGTATACCAGCCCGAGGAGTTGCTGGTATAACGCAGCTGATGCTGGGAAGGCAAAACTAAGCACAGCTCCACCAGTAAAAATATACCGCACGGATGGCCTGAGGCCACTTCTCGGACTCAGAATCAGAGAATTTCCTTGAGTTTGGAACATTTCACACAAATGCCACCCTGGCTTGGAAGAGCAATAGCAGAGAGGCTTGGGTGGAGGAGCCGGGCTCCATCACGGCAGCAGCCCTGACCCCTGCCTTGCTGGGAGCACTGGTTTAGCAGACAGGCATGTTGAGAGAAACTTTTTTTACTTTATACACCAACTACAATTTCACCTTCTCGGGGAGCGAGCACCCTGCCACAGGGGCATTCCCGGTGATGCAGCTGAAAACCAGGACTATCCTGGCAGAAGTGTCTGGGGGTCTCCAAATGCCCTCAGGGAGCTCTTTCAGGGGCTGAATAAGTGTGAGCGCATTTCTTTTCTTTTTTTTTTTTTTTTTAAGTGAAGATAAGTACTACTGTGTGCACTCAGAAATGATTTTAAAAAGTCACATTCTGGCAAATGCACTGATCACCCATCAGCGGGAGCTGGCTGTTCGGAGAACAGATTTCTTAGAAAATCAGGGTCTGCTCCCCTTCCACTCAGGTGCTCTTACAAATCCTGCAGGAAGAATTTTAAAGAAAGGGATTTTTTTGTTTTAAACGACTGAGTTCTGGTGTTTTAGGCTGACTCTATGTGTCTGTGCCATCAGGAACATCCCATCCCTGCCCGAGGTATTTTGACAATCCTAGCTTAAGTCTCCTGCTTCAGTCAAAGGAAGATACCAATATTTACAATGCATTAAAACATTGTAGGAAAAACCCCCAACACGCTCGTAAAACAAAAACTACCCAAAACCACAAAACCAACCCTACTCGGGACCATCACAGCATCCCTGGTAAGCAGGTCAGAGCTGTTAGCAGGTGAAGAAAACCAAACCGAGATTCAGCCATGCCCTCAGACTGCTGGGGGCGAGCTTCAAATGCAAACTCGCGGCTGTCATTTCTGTGCTTGCAGAAAAAGCAGCAGAGCGCACGCTGGGATGGAGCCTGACTCCGTGATTTACCTCATTTGGAAAGCATGCACAGGGGCCGTCCTGCGAGGAGAAATTTGCCTAGCAATACACAGCCATCACGTAGACGAGAGGAAAGCATCTTTTAAACCAACTTCAGAGCACTTGCGCTGCTGCCTGCCCCCGTCTGACTGCGTTCAAGCACCCAGGGCCAGGCAGACAAAAGCGAGGGCAGAGGCTGCCAGCAGTGTCACGGTAACAACGGCGGGATGCTCCCTCCACGCTTGCCATCACCCGTGCCACCGCGGGGAATCACCATTTCGTGGCCTCGCTCCCCGAACCCCTCTGTTGCCGCTGCGGCAGGAACGTGAAGATCGTTGGCGAGGTTGCGTGCAACCAGGAGACACCTGGGTGGGATGACCGTGCTTGGAAGCAGGAGGTGAGATGCGATTAGCAGGACGACGTGCACAGGAGATGCTAATCCCACGGCGATAAGCTTTGCAGCGCGGCTGGGGCACCGCTCCTGCCCAGCAGACGGCCAAAGACAGGGTCGATGGCCAAGTCCTCGGCAGACCTGGCATGACCCCTCTCAAGCCTCTCCGGGGATGGAGGTGGAAGGCTAAATTGCTCTGTGCTGGAAAAAGGGACGCTGCCTTTGAGCCTCTTATGCTAAATATGACATATGCCCCCCCCAAGGCATAGCACATGCATTCAGGTTAAGTGCTCGGGAAGACGCAGTCCGATACAAGCCCACTGCCACGGCAAGCAGCGCTCCCTCCTTCCCTCATTGCGTGGGACCACCACAGTTGTCGATGGTTTTCTTTTTGTGCAGAAAACTGGCTTGAGAACAGCTGTCGGTGGCCTCAGCCAGCCCCGGGGTGGGACAAGGCTCCAAAAACCTGAGTTCACCTGGAAGGCATCCCACTACGTCCCCTTGGGCGTCTCCCTGGCACTTCCCAGGATTAGGAAGCAATTAGCTAAAACTGAAGTTAGAGACACGACGGCGTACAAGGACACTGGATTTTCAGAGCTTGCCTGGCTCAGCACAGGAGCAGGGCTCTCAGATTAAAGAGGAAAAACTCTTGTCTTTTTGGCTCCTGCACACCAGGTGGGTTTCAGCACCAGCTCCCCTCCCTCACCTGTGCCGAAAGCAGGAGAAAATTTGCGTATACACCCCGGTGCCAGTAGCCTCCTCTTTGAGGAGCAACAGGCTTGAGAAGCAAAGGTTGCTCTGGGGAGATCTGAGGGACTTCGTTACCCACAGAGCAATGTCTTGTCTCCTGCAAAAATAGCAGGCACCCTCCCATTCTCTGCAGGTGTGACACAAAAAATTAATTAAAAAAAAATTAGGTTTTGGAGCAGATAAGAGGCAGACTATGTGAGGCTAGAAAAGATTGCATGAGTGACAGGTTTCAGAAGAAAATGAAAAAACTTCTTGCTGCCACTAAAAGCTCAGACTGTTGCCATCAGATGCCAGGTGTTTCAATTCACAAGAGAAGTGCTTCAGCACCAGCATCTTGCTGAGCTCCTGCTTGGTCCACCTCAGTGGTGGATAAAGCCGCTTCATAAAAGTGTATATACGTGCAAAAAAGCACAGTCTTAAAGCTGTCTGGTAGAGGTACACCTGACAGCAGCAAAAACATCACTTTGCAAGCAGGAGTCCCTCTCTGAATTACACACAACATATTTCTTTCCATCTGGAAATGCTACTGGGTTTTGTTACCCAAAATTTAAAATTAAATTGTGAAAGTACTTTAAATGAAAAGGGAATGAAAATTCAGTTTTGCAGGTGATTCAAAAAACTAGATTGCAAAACTCTGACATTTGCTCCTTTGTAAGAGGGAACTAAGGTATCAACTCAAAAAGACTCACTCGCTCTCTCAAACAAACGAGGAATAAAACCTAAGAGGAAATAAAAATAAACAGATAGGCCTGAATTTAACTCGGCATTAATAAAGCTTTAGAAAGGATTAGGTTAAGCTTGAAAAACACATTTAGTTTGATTCAGCAGCTCGTCTGGGTTTTCCTTCAAACTACAGAGAGCTGGTAACAGATCTCTCTGTTTGCAGCATCAACAACAGGCTGGTCCAGCGGCCACGGGCAGGGCGAGAGCCGGCGGTTCCCGAAAAGCAGCCGGCAAAGAGGGACCGTACGGCTGCAGGTGGGACGGGTACTCGCTCGTACAGGGTGGATGGAGCTCTGTTCCCATCTGCTTTGGGTTGTGTGAGTAACCGTGATGAACGTACATTAATCTGAAACCAAAAGTAATTCTGCATCTCGAAGGAAGTTGCACTCAGTCGTTGCAGAAGTGCGATCATTCCGGCTTCATTTGCATTTACTTAATTAAAACAGCTTCAGAGTGCTGTTGCTCTGCTTCTTCATGGCCACTGCACTCTACTGGGGATCAAATCTTCCCCCTTTCCATGGCCTTGTGTTATAACCAAGGGACGCCCTCATTCTTACTGCTGCGATCCCATTACAGTTTGCATTAACATTGAAAATGAAAGCCCAACCTTTGTTATATGCATTATTATATTCAAGGTCTCGCAAAGATAGATTTTAAGCTCTTCAAAGCAAGGACCAGCCAAACAAAACAGGGATGAAGGGACAGTCGAGAAAGTCTCTCGCACATAGAGCAGGGCAGGGCTGGAGGGAGGAAGAGCACTTGTCCTGTGGATGCTTTCAGCATCTGCGGTGGGTTGACCCTGGCTGGACGCTGGGTACCCACCAAAGCTGCTCCATCACTGTCCTCCTTGGCTGGACAGGGGGGAGAAAATAGAACGACAGGCTCCTGGGTCGAGATAAGGACAGTTTAATAAAGCAAAAGCAAAGGTCACGCGCGAAAGCAAAAGAAAACAAAAGATTCTATTCTCTCCTTCCCATCAGCAGGCGATGTCTGGCCACTTCCCAGGAAGTACACAGAGCAGTTGCTCCAGAAGACAAACGTAAATAACGAATGCCCCCCCTTCCTTCTCCCTCTACTTAGCTTTTATTGCTGAGCAGACATCACATGGTATGGAATATCCCTTGGGTCAGTTGCCCTGGCTCTGTCGCCTCCCAACGTCTTGCCCACCCACAGCCTACTGGTGACGGGGGGAATGTTGGAGAGACAGCCTTGATGCTGTGCGAGCACTGCTCAGCAGTAGCCAAAACACTGGTGTGTTATCAGCACTTTAACAGCTACCAGTACAGAGCACAGCACTATGATGGCTGCTATGGGGAAAATTAACTCCGTCTCAGCCAGACCCAGTACAATCTCCACCCCTTATTCCATACCATTTGCGTCATGCTCAGGTCCCACATAATTTAATACACATATCTATATCTTCTAACCATTCCATTGTATTTGATTCTCATTACTGAGATCCTTTCTTACCAACACTCAAACTACATACTTAAACCATCTTTCTACCCAACATACAGATTTATACGTTCTCATTAACTACAAACCCCCGTCCCTTAACATAGAGATATTACTCTCTCCTTCCATGGGCTTCTTCCACTCCTCCAGATGTTCACAAACAGGCTATGACTTGGGCCCCATCTTGTAAAGATGAATGGTCAGGACAGGAGAAGCAGTACGTTTGATTGCTGACCACCAACACCGGTTTGGTTTGGGTCATCGTTGCACTCGTCCAGTTCCTTGTGAAACTCACTCTTTGTCAGTTCAGGTCAGTGCTGGGTTGACCTAGCTAACTTTGTAGTGCCCTCAAATTAAACCCAACCATGAAATGGAAAAATAAAATCAAAACAGTTGTACTTAATGACAAAGACATGAACAATAAAAAAGAGAAAATAACATTCGAGCCAAGCAGAAAAGCCACATGCTGTGAAATCATGGTTACAAGGGACTCAATACTGACCCATTTCTCTTGCGGAGGAGGGACTTCTCAGATGTGATTCCCAAGAGCGAAGAATGAAACAAGCTACGGTAGAGTTTCTGCGACAACTAGATAAAGGGAATCACTTGGCTTTCCACACAATGTTGGGTATTACAAATGTGGATTTCTGCTGATAGAGGCTATAACCTGTATCAGCTTAGGCTGAAGATCAAAGCAATCCTACTGCTCTGCCTCCTCCGTCGTGGTTGCTCTGCTGTTACAAAGGGACTTACTGCACGATTGGCTCTGGCATGAGGAGCTCCTGGTGTCTGGAAATCATTGACTTGAAGGGGGCAAGCCCGCCGAAAGCCTGGGGGTTAATTCAACACCGGCTGTTTTTCAGATGACCCTTCCCACAACGCTGAAGGCCAAGGCCATTTTTTAAACCTCACCAAATCAATTGCTTTCCTCAGGAACGTCAGCACAGAAGTAATGACCGAGATAAGTCCCATCCCCTGTCCCCATCGATTGTGCACAGAGCATCTCCACACACCGTAGAAATGATCTCTCGCTGCTCGATATTTTTTTAGTGCTTCACCTGCTTTGAATTGCAAGCGCTTTGATAAATGAACTGAGAAGTTCCCTGGTCTTCCACTGCATGGGTAAGTAGCTCGGTATGAACTACCAAAATTAGAGAGTGATTTTTCACAGCAACGCTCACTGAATCACTGCTAAAGGGTCTATACCTTTTCCTGCACTGCAGCACAGGAGAACCCACTCCTTTATTCTTGCAGACTTACCAGCTCTTCCAGCACCAAGGCATGGGTACGTTTTTGGAGATGGGCTCAACAGGCAGAGTTCGAATTTGAGTATAAAAGCTTGATTTAAAGGATTTTAGTCCGAAAATCATCAGCTCAGGAGGATGCAAGCAAACATTTCCCTGCTAGCAACCTGTGGGAGAGCGGTTAAAAATGGGAATAGCAGTGCTAGGCTTCATGCACCCGTCATAACATGCCCATTTTTATTTCCTAGGGAAAGGTACCGGGGTCAGTCTAGCTGGGTTAAGATCCTTTCAATGTATGAAAGCCAACAACTCACCTGGATTTGGACAATTAGCAACCACATATAAATGGCAGAGCAAGAGCCACCCCCTCCTCAGCCACCTCCACTGAGGAACCAAGCGATTGACCAGGAGTAGGAGTCGGTGACAAACCTGCTTGCTAAAGTAACAGCCTTAATCCCACCAAAGTGCCTGGATTAGGCATTTATAAGGATAACTGGCACATCCCTCTCTCCGTTCTACTGGTGCTACTCCAGCGGGATGAGGAGGGCGAGGGCTGTGCAGGTCCAGGAGGTGGGCACCCTGCGGGAGCTCCATCCCCTGTCCCTCTGGTCAGACTAATCTCATTTTCTGTTCAGGGAGTTATTGCATGGCACTTGGAAGTTTGAGGCAGGATCTAGGATTACAAGAGCCAGAGGTCTTCCTTGCTTCAGGTGAGGTGGAGAAGTATTCTCCTTCCTCTCCCTAAATTTTGATAATCTTGCTGGCATAGAGGAGACAGTTTCCATTTTGCAGCCGCGACACTGTATTGGTGCAACTGTCTTCTATACTGTGTTCTTTGTTAAAATAAATCCCTGTGGTTTCCCTGGGCTTCTTGCATTACCCAAGTGTCCTCAGCAGCAGGGATATTGCATTTCTTGTGTTCTGAGAGCATACGAGGTCCATCACAGATGCAACGTGCAACCGAGCATTTCCAATATTAGAGGAAAATGAGTGACCTGCACAGCGGCACTTCCTGAAACAAAGGCCTGAGGAGTCTGGTGTTATAAAGAAAGACAGGGAAAAATGTCTTAAATTCAGGCAACAATTATAGTTCTTACCTAAATGAGAGGTACAGGTGACTTAGTTGGGGGGCACGGGCAGGTTCATCACCATCCTGCCGCGTAGGGGTCGGCAAGAGACAACCACCAGTAGTAATGCGGCTTCTCCACCACGGGCAGATGTCAAAACTTTTCTCTGATTGCTTGTACAGTGTTTGAGACCCTTTAGGTGGAAGGGCAATATTGGAAACAATGTCCCCAGCGTGTTAGGAAGTTCAATGCAAGAGACAGGCTGTAAGGAGAGACCATGGGAGAACTCACCCAGTGTTCAATTAGTGGCTCGGGAATCAAGACTCCCACCTTCAGCTTCGCAGCTGATGCACACCGGTACTCGTCGAAAGTTCAGCTTTCCGTTCTTTCAAGTGTTCAGGCTGTATTAAATTTAACATCACTACGTTAAGAGTTATTATTAGCAAGTGACATCTAGTTTAATATACTCAAAGTCAGCAAAGCATTAATCTTTCTGCACACCAAAGCTTTGTATTATTTCTCTGGCGTGACAGCCAGCAAGATAACAGTCCAGACCTGCAAGGGCTCAGAGAAATTAAGGGGTGAGAGGTTTGATCGCCAGCTGGGATCTGGTCCAAAATAAAAGCTTATGTCAGTTTACTGCTAGTTGAAATTGGGAGGTCACGATCTTGCTCACGTTCCCCTTTCTGGATGTTCAACAAGCAGTTGGGTTTGGGTTCCCATCTTACTGGGATTCCCACTCCTCTGAGGTCTCCCCAAAATTGGGCTGCCTTGTCTCCGAACTGCCCATCTCCCCTGTGGTTCCTAGGTGAACCTTTACACTCCTGCGTTTCCAAACAAAGATCACAGCAAAACCTGAACAGCGTTCAGTAAATCACTGTATACAGCTTATCCCCTCTCTATCTTCACCAACTCCTGGGAACTTTTGGGGTCCAACTGGTGCTCTAAGCAACCAGAATCCTTTCTCCTCCACACCTGCATACTCTCACCTTTGTGCTTTGGCAACCTCTTCAAACTGATAGTGAGGAAAAAAAGAAAAATAAAATTTCCTAATCTAGCCTTCCAGCCTGCTCTAGACAGATCTCCCTGGTAGGTGAGGAAAGATCTCAAAATTATACACTGCTTCTTAATCCACAGCATGCTTAGGGAAATACATTTGGGCTGGAAGCTTTCTGTCCAAAGATAGTCAATTCGATCATCAACATTGAATAACTTCCTATTCTCTGCAGGAATCTTGCCTTTCAGCTGAGAGGCTATATAGCATCCAAGGGCCATGACAACCACATTGTGGGATACAGATGACAGTAATAACTAGCCTGCCAAAATCCCATGGTAAATGAGAAAATGGTGTTCACAGAAGGCAAACCCACAACAGATATTTGTTTCCTAATTCATGGCCAGCACAGAGGCAAAGCTATGCTTGGGAAGTTACCTGTCTTCATACCTCAAGGTGTCACAGGTGGAGGATGCTGTTTTTGCCTTTCCCTGGTAGTAGACTGGAGTCTGAGAAGAGTCACTCTGGTGTCGGTTTGCCCAACACCAGGAGAAACACCATGGCTGCCCAAGGGCAAGTCCAACACCAACATCACCAGTCCCAATGCTTTCACCGGCCATTTATACGGATTTTAACAAAATAAAAGTCCTAAAAACCCCAAACCCAACTATAGCTAACACCAAACGTCAGAGTTATCCTCAGATCTGACAGATTTATAAAGCAATCGCTTAAGAGATAAACATACATTTTCTCTAAATGTTTGTGCTTCACATTGAGCACGAGGTGTCCAGACAACCTCACAGTGATGCACCCCATGTTGGAGGAGTAAATTTGAACCTCTCTACAGGCTCTACGCTTAAGACAAAAATTAGCTGAATAGCAAGGAGTGCCTTTGGTGCTGCCTTTCAACCAGGAACTCATGCTGCTCAGACCAGAAAGTTACAGCCACAGCATTTGAGTGATACAATTCTGTTTAATGAATTTTTTCCATGAGTCTTGAATAAGAACATTTTATTTAAGAAGGCTCCATTTATGGCTAAAATTAGCTATTCCTTATTACTACTGCAGACCACCAATGATCTCTGCTCACAGCTTTGAGATGGCAGCTATAGCAGCCTCCGGCTCTTGAAAATGTGTTAGAAATCACAAACTGGCACAAAAAATTTGTTGGAATAATTGCTGTGGTGGAAATTGGCCTTCTGAAGGGACGACCCTTAGCAGCACTATTTTTCCTCCCCTGGAAAAAAACCCAAAAACATTTGCCCAAAGAAAAATGCTGAGCAGGAAAATAACTCTGGTAAAGGCTTAAAAACAAAAAAAATTGCTTATAATGGAAGAATTTCAAAACACCTGTATGTTTCTTCTATTACTGACTTGTCTCTTGAGGATTTTCAGATTTTTCTTTCCCAACACCTTCTCTGATAAAGCCAGAGGAAATAAATACATGGTAGACAAATCCACACAAGGGAAATGACCAAGTATTCTCCTTGGTAACAGGTAAATACCGAGCCCTGGTGCCAGCAGAGCCACCCAGCACACCTTGTGCACCACGGGGCCTCGGGAGAGACAGAGATAATTAATGCAAAATGCCACAGCGACCTGCGAGTGCCGCAGGAGCAGCAGCTTTCCTGGCCTCGGTGGCCCTGAGCTCCTTCTGCAGAGCGCAGCGGGAATCCTTTCCCTAATAAGCCTAGAAAAAGCAATAAGGTATTTTCTTTTTGCTGGACAATGCCTAGGGAAAAGACAAGCAGCTGCAAGTTAACATCTTGTTTAAAGGTCAGAAAGAGGAAAAACCTACTTTCCTAGATTTCCACTGGCACACAGCCTACTGCAGGATCTAATCCTGTCCCACCTGGATCTGGTATTAGGTGCCAAGAGGCGCTGGTGTGATTGCGATGAGTCCCTTCCTCCACGAAGGTAACTCGTACCGATTCGGCTGACTGCTTTAACATCCATCTTTACTTGCAGGAGTACGCTTCGGGAAGTTAAACCCAAAATTCTCTCAAAATAAGGAGGAGGTTGAGCTCCTAATGCACACTTTACCGAAGCTATAGCTTTTGTAAAGAGCTCTCCTAACCTCTGCTCTCTCTGCCTGCAGAGTGCAGGATTTGCTCCCTTCGGCAGCGTAAGAGAGCAGCAGGCTTACCCCCACCGACCCACAGACTGTGGATCTGCCTTGAAGGTGTTTTGCTCTCCAAGAGGATTGGTAAGTGCTCCTGGCCATTCCGGAAAGGTAATCTGTATTCAGAAGGATTCAGAGGCTTTGGATGTCATTAAAGTAAAATTACCATCAGATGTATGGGAAAGTGTAGAAGTTTAGCTTTAAGAAAAAAAGCCCAGAAAGTTATTTCATCTGAAACCAACTGTACAAGAACAAGAGCAGTGAAAGAGTTTGCAAATTTAGCAAGGCAACTATATACCCCCGCCCCCCCCCCCCCCCCCTCCCCCCT
>NW_010973266.1:4281911-4323963 GCF_000737465.1 Haliaeetus leucocephalus
TTTGCAAAGTTAACAAGCGAACTTAATCCCCCCCCCCCCCCCCCCCCGCTATGACATGCTTGAAGTATGAAGATTAGCAGCCGCTCCTGGTATGAAGGTGCAAGGACCATCCTCAAGTTGTTCTAGATCCAGGGAAGAAACAAAAGGTCTTTGTGTCCAGGTTCTATGAAAAAGCACTGTCACCTTAAAAGCACTGGCCTAAACTGGCAGACCTTAGGCACGAGCTACACGCTAAACCAGGCTCTTGGGCTGGGCAGGACGCACGTGCCAATTGCCAGGTTATCATAGGGAAGGCAGCAGAATGAACCCAGGAGCTGCCGCGT
This sequence comes from Haliaeetus leucocephalus, assembly GCF_000737465.1. Taxonomy (NCBI): domain Eukaryota; kingdom Metazoa; phylum Chordata; class Aves; order Accipitriformes; family Accipitridae; genus Haliaeetus; species Haliaeetus leucocephalus. The sequence goes on from NW_010973266.1 coordinate 4,282,235, forward strand.
CTCCGGGGCTGAGCCATTGTTTCCTCCAGACTCTCGGCTGCCATTCCCAACTCGGTAAAATCTGAGCATCACAGCCTGGCTTCCTAATAACTGCGAGATTTTTCACCTGTTCTAGCCCCTCTGTCCCTCATGAACACTGATCAGCCCCCCTCTCCCCAATTTTGTTTGAAGCTGGTAAGTACAAGAGACAGCCCTCTCCGCTTCCACCAGTGGGAATAACACAAGCTGTTCCCAGCGAGGAACCTGCAGGTATTTTTGTTCACAGCAAGGGAATCTCTCCTTTTTTCTCCTACTAGCAACTTCAGCTAAGGTGCTGCTATACACTAGAAGGTTATTTGCAGGTAAGCAAGAGTGAAGAGGAAGAGAACACAGCAGTCAACAATCTGAAGAAATGTTCTTACACATTGTTAGATGAGGTGTGAAACCTGAAGCAGGCGAGAGCTTTGCAGGAGTCCTTCCAAGGCGACAAATGCAAATTTGAGCAATGCCATGTCAGGGTCCCTGTCTTTTCTAACCACAGGCTGGGACAGGTGTCCAAGTATTTAGCAATTCGCTAATGAAACCCTCTAATTAAGCTTCTGTTTTCTTCCTAGATCTGTAAGCTACAGAAGTGAGCAGTATAAAGGCAGACGTACATGCAAACACACACACAAGTGGAAGTCCATACGCTGGAGAAACGTGTATGTGAAACCACCATAATTTTATAGGCCAAGAGAAAGCCAGGGGAAGATTCTTCTCAGAGGAAGCCAGAGAGATCAACACCTTCCAAGCTGATCTATAGACTGCTCGTAGGCAACCACGCAGAACCAAGCAAAGCAAGTCTATTATCAAAAGGCTTAGAATAAGCCTTGCCGGTGTCTGCAGCACTGAAAAAAGCAAAGTTACAGACTGACAAATCAAAGAGACAGACAAGCACTGACCAAGCACAAAGGCGTACCCTTTCACATAAGACGACCCATAGAAACAGTAAGGAAAACACCAACTGGCCCAGCAGACACACTCATTTGCAGAGGTTCACCTACAAACAAAAATACCACGACCGCGCACCCTCTATGCCTAGAGGATTTCTCACCCGCAGCAATTATATGTGGGGAGCGGTGGTCGTGACAGAAGATGCTGTTGTCAGTTTGACCTGAAGTAATATTGATTTCTTTAAATGCTGTCTACTGCTATAATCAAAAGGTATTAAGTCTAAATAAAAGGTGCTAAACAACAGAATATGAAGCATACTGATCTGATACTAGTTATCTTAAGTATAGTCTGAAGCATCTCTCCACTTAACAGCAAATCTCATCAGTCTTCCCTTGCTTATCTCATTTTGCTGCTACACGAAATAAAAGTGGCTTCCCTTTAAATTTTAACTCAGGACAGGTCAGAGCCAGTGAAATGTCCCTAAGTAGTTAGGAGATGTAGGAAATAAAGGAAACAGCAGTTCTAGCTTTCCCACAACAGAAGAAAATATTTCATTGTACCAGAGAAACTACAGGATTTTGAACTAAAAGGCACAGATGCCAGTTTTTAGTAGCTTTTCTTCAATGCTGCCTACCTGTTAGTGAAGGGACATCACTACAGGTCTTGCTGCTGGGTTTTGTGCTCCTGAGAATCACCAAAAAAACCTCATCATGAGTCAGATGTGGAAACCTGGTACTTCATGGGTATAAAGTTCTGGTTTTCTTTATGATTAAAGCTGCTCCCTATTGCCTTCAGATGGATCACAACCCAACACCATTATGTTTAACAGAACTGTAATGAAAACTGCAAAGTCCATTCACATGTATTTTTACCAGAATATTATCTGAATAAAAAAAAAAACCAAAAAACCACCCTTTGATCTTATGAGTAAAGAGTTACAGTAAATGAAGGTACCTGCAGATAGGCACTGGCTGGAGGGCATGATTACATACTCATTCCACCTCCAATCAACTACATGTTATATGTAAAACCAAGTAAAACTTAAGACAATTCTTGTTATTAAAAGATTCCAGAACTCAAGGATCTTTGCCTCAACATAATCACAAGAATGCGTGGCAGGTATGTAATACGCATGGTATAGTGCTACCCTCTCCCCCTTCCATCAAAAGCCCCTCTTAGTCCTACAAACAGACTAGCTTTAACAAATCATCAATTTTGAGCTGCATTTCTGTATTCTGGTGAGTTATTTCACTGACATGGAACCTGACAAATACTAAAATATAAGTTACAGGATTAAATAAGATTTTATTGTCACATTTAACTGCTTCGTCAGAGATGTACATTTTGCAGGTTTCTGTGCGGAATAAAAATAAAAACTGTAGTTGCCATCTTGTCAATTCTGATTTCGACATACACACATCTGTACCACCTGAACCACAGGTGCTTGTAGATAGCCAGCAATAAAACCAGAGCAAGTTCTCTGTTAAGTGGATTGCAACACTCAAAGACAAAATGCATCAAGTTAAGGCTAATGAGAATAATGTAAAATAGTTAAAACAGACCACTAAATGTTTAAAGGTGGAAACACTCAATAGAAGAGTGGCAATTTTAACATCTCATTTTCTCCAAAGTCATTTTGCTTAATTTAGTACAGGTAAGGAGAGGCTAATGAACAGACTTTTGCCTACATATACAATACATACTGAAATTTTAGTCTTTTGTATAAATCCGATATATTTAAACTTTTAAGCAACTGCTTTGTTCTTCTGGGTGTAAACCAAAGAAGTGGTTATTCACACCTCAAAGTGATAAATGCTTAAGATAACCTCATCTTAAAATGTGTATTTTCTCATTTACAGATCAGGGATAAAGTCCAATAATACAAACTTCTTAGTGGCACAATTTCACATATTTTGGGCAATGTTAGCATACAAGCAGTATTTAAATAAAAGTAAGTGCATCCAAACATGAATTCCCTAAATATACCACACTTCATTTACCCAAATGGCAATTTTCTGACAAAAGCTGTAATTCAAATTAAAATAATCATTTACACATTTCACCCAGAGGAAAGGAGGTAATAAACCCAGGGGACTCTCCAAACAATCTTCTCCTACTCTATCCCCTATTTATTACATAAAATAACTCATCTAGAAGCGTAAATCCAATATTCAGATGCAAATAAAACGCAAGAAGCAGTCTCTGATGTTTGTAATTTGCAGACTCCAAAGTCCAATCATGATGGAATTTACTACTTCTGTCAGTCATTTACTCCTGTATGTGCACTCTGTATTTATGCTAAAATAACAAATGAGACAATAAATGAGGCTAGTGTGGCATAAAGTCATTGTAAACCCAGCGAAACCAGAATAATTATATTTATGACATTCATTTGGATGATTTACCAGTCATCCCACCCACCCCACCCCCTTTACAGAAAAAAAGGCAACCATCATTTTAAGTGATACACACATTCCGCTAGTAAAAAAAGTTGAAACAAACCCCTCCTCTGTTAAAAGAGCATGCCGATAGAAGAAGGTAGACCACATCTGTTCCAATCAGGCTTCTCAGAATTATCAAAATTTCTTTGCTTGCAAAGGCCAATTTGGCTTATCATAGAAAGCTATTTTGAAGGCGGCTGATACATTTATTCCCTTTCAAAAATTAAAATTCAAGGCATGATAGTGCAAGAGGTAAGTTTTGATTTGAGAACATTATTTGTAGACTAACTGTGCTTAGTTACTACATCCCAATTTATTGTCTTAAAGGAAATACGGCAACAAAAGCTACAAGATCTCTATAAATTTCATTTTGCCTACATTTACCAGTACATCCATGAACCTCATCAGTATTAGTACAACTTGATTATCCTAATGATTCCATTATAAAACTTGCAAAATGTATCACAAGGTGAATAAACCATCTAGTGCAAGTCTTCTACATTTTGTGTGCACAGTAATCCTGTGTAGTTCATTTCCTCCAGGTTAAATCCCCAAAATCTCTCTGTAACGATTATGAAAAAAACAGTGTCATGTGGATTTTTTTCCCCCCCCTTATCAAATCTGAGAAGTTTGAGTGTTCCGGGAATCACCATCAGGATGTGCTGAAGGTCGTGAATCCCTTGTCTGTGAGTATTCACTGTCAGATGACTCCGTAGGTTCAAGCAAGTTTTCATAATCACTGTCTTCTGATTCATCAACATTGTCACCAACCGCTCTTTGGGAAGATGGCATGGATGCTCCATTACCAGAATATTTCAATCCTGCATTTGTGGAAACATAACCGGAAGAACCTACTGCTTGAGGTCGAGGCATAAAAACATTACTTTCTAGGAGACTGTGACCAACAGTACTTTCTTGACTGGTTGCACTGAAATCGGAATACGGAGGGGGAGGATCAGAGACATCCGAATCTTCAAGTGTGCAGCCTTCCACAGCAAATCCAGTGTAGGACATTCGTGGAACAAACATAGGTTCCAAGTTATCTGTTGGCATTTGCCTGCTTAAAATTGCTTGCTGCATTCCTACAAAAGCAAAGAACATCGGTGTACTTAATGCTTACTTTGCAATATGCTTTATATAACCTAGCTGTAACATACCACACCCACCCAGCCCTTTGCTGTTCTCTCTTCTTTCTTTCTGGTTGTTGTTATTAAATGTTCATCCCTGGCATTGCTTTCAAACTCCAGCACTGGATCTTTTCCTCTCAGTCTCCACTACTCACCTTTGGCAATTCTGATTTTCGTATTGATGACTATATAAGACACTATCCCTAACCATCGTGTCAAATCTTGCTTATTACTACATCCTTCTCTCTGAGCTTGACAAAGAATATCTTCCCTAAATTTAGCTGTGCATCCATGAAATGCATCAGTGTTGGCACAACTTGATTATCCTAGTGATCCCATTTAAAAAACAAAAAGTGTCAAAAAGCAAATAAAATAAGTGCAAGTGTGCTACATTTGTACATGCAGTCATCCTGCACAGTTCATTTCCTCCAGTTTAAGTCCCCTAAAAACACAGCTGCAGGAAGTTTCCATAACCTGTTGTTCTTTCCACCTCATCTTCTCTCTGTATTCCTCTGTTCCTTCTCACATCAAAAAGTAGCTATGCTAGGGCTCATCTTGCCTGCTCCCCTCCACCGAGGTCTTACTCGGTACTGAAAGCTGGACTCACTTTTGATCAGACCATAAGCAGCTTCTACTGTTGATATTACATCTTAAAAATCATACTCCTGTACTTTCCTCTTACAATGCCTCTTGTGCTAGGGGACAATCTCATGAACATCAAAGAAGTTACCTTGTCTTCTTCCCTCAAATTACTATTTTAAAAACTTTCCCTCCCAATGCCTGCGATTAGCCTAGCGGGCCGAGACCGTGTATCATGCTCACCTTCTGCTAGCCAAAACATCTGTACTCATGTGATATCTCATATTTAGATTGCTAACTAGCTAGCTGAGCAAGAAGCATCTTTTGAACTTGTGTTTCTATATCCCTAGCACAGCGATCCACAATCAGGGCTCTTGCACTAGTGTAACACTGGTAAGGTATGCTCTTCACCGTCCCTGGAAAAGTCAGACACAGTCACTGAAATCTGTTCCCTATGAAAAGCCATATGTAATGGGTAAAACCACCAGTTCCACATTTTGACTTTTATTTAAGTAATTGTACAGTTAGACAGTTGCTATAAATAAATTCGTCCACTAAGGACAGGGTCACTTTCCAATTCATGTGGTTTTAACAATCAAAGCAAGACCAAAAGCCACAGATATGTCTTGCCTTTAAGGATTTCACAACATCTCCATGTTTCATAATGAATAGACAATAACATAAGCACTATGAGGATTAAAAAAAAAAAATAGCTGAAGAGCTGGTTAAAGAACAATTACGACGGTTATCAGTCACATTGGAAAGATGCATCAAGATGAAGCTCCCGCAGCTCTGCACTGGAACTATACTTGCATTAGCAACCTAAATGATGGAATTTAATCAGCACATGCTTATTAAAGTTACAGATGGTACTATGCTAGTAATAGCTGCAAATGTAACAGAGTATCAGAACCGGAACTTGAAAGTGATCTTAATGAGGTGATTTGGAAAATAATTTAAGGAAGACATGCACAGGAATAATGAACTGCACAAACTGCAAAATGAGGAAGTTACACCCTTCTGCAAAAAAGAAACACAGGTTTACTGTTGATTTATGTAAACTATAAATATCAACATGCATTAAGTGTGCTCAGCTGCTGAGAAATAGGTATTATTTCAGTATGTACTGTAATGGTTAAGACTACAACTGGAATACTATATCTAATTTTGAACACCACACTTTAAGAAATAGGGAAAAACTGGAGAAACTCTACAAAAGAAAAGGACTCATTAGGGCTCTAGATATCATGACCTAAGAGGAAATACTGCAGTATCTGGGATAATTAGAGAAAACTGAGTCTTCAAATGTACGTAAGAGGCTGCTGTGGAAAGGTAAGCAGAAGGCAGCTTAAATTAGAGTAGTATGCATTAGACATGAAGAAAAACTTCCTTGCAGGAAGGTTTGTTAAGCACTGGGAGAGACGTCAGTTTTCAACTGGTTTCTAACTCATTATTAGCCTCCAAACATGTCAGAATTGACACCTGGTATATGTAAAGCTGCCTTGCAGCTAGGTGACAGACAAAATGGTATCAGCTCTACTTACTGTAATGCCATGCTTCTGGAAAAAGCAGAAATCAAGGCTGAAGAGTTCCTTTAATCAAGTCAATAAGATATCTCTTCAGTAATAAAAAAAGAGCATATTCCCTCAAGCAGCTACATAACAGCTCTCCATTTTTGGTCCACAGTACAAGAACTGCAGTAGGAGATTTCCTGGCATCTGGGAAGTGCCCAGCGCTCACCCTACCCTAGAACATGCTACTACATGTACAAAATTATTTCAGTGATCTGGCAAATAAAGTCTCAACTGACTTTTATGCTAGAGTGTTAAAATCATAACCTGTTAAACAAAAATTTGTAGGAATAACAAGCTTTCACACACTATCGTAGGAATTTGAATCAAATGCTCCCTTTTCCTCCAGCTCAGAGGATGATTAACTGGAACATTTAACTCACTAAAACCAAGGAAATTCTCCTGATATTGAGAAAGTGACAGAACAGAAGGCCAGCTTCAGTATTTAGCTACTCGCATCTAAAAATATTGCGGAGATACAAGCTGCATGTTTTCTTGTTTCAGCCCTCTCACATGATTATCTGCTCTGGCATAAATTTTCAGTCCAGCATTTGCATCTCACTGGTAGTATCTAGAGGCTAGCACCGACTGCTTTCCTCCTCCTCCCCCACCTTTTGCCATATGGGCTGGGATCAGCTCCAGTCACACTAAATACCCATCTCTACTTCTTCCTAGCTTGCATAGTAGCAGTTCCCTGGCTGTTTCATCTACAGCCAAGCAGGAAACAGCAGTGACTCATGCCACTTCCATCTTTCAAATGGTCTGTGGCCAATGCTGGCTCTTTACCTTATCTTTGAGGTTCAGAGAAGGAAGAACCTGGGCTGACAGATCAACCTTTGGTCTAAAATGTTCACGTGGTAACAATACCTTGCTGCCTGGAGAAAATAAAAATATCCAGTCATAGCAGCAGAGGGGCCTATTGCACAGTTTAGGGTGTTAACCCATCTAAGCCACCTTTGAGTCTCAGACACAGCTTTAGATAACAAGATACACAAATAATAAAAAACATCTTGTAGCTAAAATTACAAAATTTAGTTATTTGCTTACCATTTCAAAACATGGGAAAAAAGGCAATGTTTCCTGAAATAGGTAATTTGCTTATGTTTTTTTTTTTTTTATATATTGCTTTCCATTTGCCTATTCTGTGCTCCTACTCTCTACCTTCAGTCTTCCCTTACGCTCACAAATTAGATCAGACATGTCTTCTTGGAAAGGTCCAGGCTTTTCACGAAACCTACCTACTGCTAAGCAAAAGTCTCCTGAAGCCACCTTAAATTTTTAGGAAGGAGAGACAGTGTGGGAACCAGCCAAGTATGCTCACACAATACACCTCACCAATTCAGAAAATTAAGGAGCAGCAAAAAAAAGATCAACATACACCTATTAATGGCTTTCCCCACCAGTCCTAAATACATACTATGAAAACTTATACTATCAATACAGAACGCAGAACCAAGCCTAATAAAAACATGGATTTTTAATGGGACTTATTTGCACCATGGACACTTAAATCCAATCAACTCGATACTAATACAGGTTTTCAGAACACAGCAGAAGTATAATTTCTGCGTTCAGAGCTTCACTAGAAAGAGAAGACTGTCATGCTTGCATTGCCTTGAATGAATCAAAGAATTACCTGATTCAGCTTCCCCCAAAATGAATCCCCCCAACGCACTGCAAGAAGGACAATATTTCAGTAGTTTCATGGATTTGAAACTAATACAGATTGAAACTCCTATCAGTGATGATATGGTACTTGAAATAGGTAGGCAAATCCCAACAACATTCTGCATTTAAATAGTTTCTTCCACTTTCTAGCAGGTACTCCTGAAGATAGGAAAGACTTCAAAATGGACTTTGGGAAGATTTACTTCAACATTGAGAAGTGGCGGTTCAATGCTAATCATGTTCACCACTAAGTCAGCAAATAATGCAAAAAAAGCTGACTAAATTAGGATTCAGTAACTATGAAGTGGGAGAGGAGGATAAAAATGCTGATGGTCGTCTCTAAATCAGTGTTAAAACCCCTGATACATCCACTAAAAGCTACAAGGACAAAAATCATCTAGACAACACTTCAGATGATCTACAATGACATTCATCACTTCAGCACTCATTTTCCTTCACCCAGTTTGTCTGGTGTTCAGTAATATAACTGGGGATAGGGTTGGGGAGTGGGAAAGGGAACAATGATTTCAAAAACCACTGATAGCTACTGGCCTGTAAACACAGTACCCTGTTTCTACGTAATACTTCAGAAGGAATCTCTCCAGTGTTTAGATTTTCTTTTTCCATTCCTGGCTTTGCTCCACTTTTCCTTTCCTACAACAAATCTTTTCCTGTGTTATTTCCAGAACTGACTTTGTCATTCTTTCTCTACAGCTTTGTCTCTCTCCTATGTTTAAAGTTCGCTAACATTGGATGACTCCTACAGAAATATCTGCAGTACACATACTTTCACAGTTCAGGTATCATTCAATGTAAATCCTTCATATACCCTTCCCAATATGATCTTTTTTTCTTTTGCTATGAGCTATCAGCAATACGACTCAAAATACTACCAGAAAACATTTTGTCCTTACAGCATCTGCTTCTGAAACAAAATAATTAAAAGGCAACTTACTTATTTCTTGTTCTTTTTCGTTTTTCTTTTGTGCGATTTGCCTTTTTAACTTGTTTACATCAGCTTGAAAAGATTCAACAACACGTTCACTTTTTTCTACATCTATACATACTGCCTAGGAGAAAAACATAAGATATGCTAAGATTTTGCAAAAATACATGAAAGACTTTCATAACATTAACAAAGCTACTACCAGACAAGAAGCCGTTAAAAGCACAAAACTAAGAGCAGGAGTTAACTATATCAGAGCATAATATTCAACCTGAAGATCCTTTTCTTTACTGGCTGTTGCCAGTTGCCAACTGCTGCATGATAGGAAAAGCACTTCCAGATAATTCATCATTACAGAACGATTTCTAATAAGATCCAAAGTTAGTTCTTCCTAGTTAGTGGAAAAGATCTGACTTTTTTTTTTTATATATACACTGTTGTTAGCACAATAATGATACTATAGCAACATGATTTAAAAATGTAGCATAAAGGGGCATACTTTTTGTACTATACCAAATTTGAACTGGGGTATGAAACAGTTGACTCGAGACAACTGTTCCAAGCTGATCTCCTAACTGATACCTCTATTAAATAAACAAGACCCATGGATTTTTCAAGAAGATTTCTCTATCCTGGCTAGGAAATGAATGTGAAATTTTCCACAGAAGGATCCAAGTTTAACAACAGTTCTGGATAATATTGATTTCTTTTTTAATCTAACCATGTTATACTGGATATTGTTTACTTCTTCAGAGATTAAGTATTGGTCATTATCATTAAACATGATCAGTTCTGAAGAATACAGAATTCCAAAAGCACTGATGAGTCTTAAACAGTAAGTCACTAGTGACTAAGTCACTAAGTCTTTCTAAAAAGAAATTTACTGTTTCTTCTCCAAAAGGTGACTATTAGCGATCTTACCTACAGAGTTGAAAAACGTTAACTGTGCTTTCAGCCCAAACCATTCTATGATTCTATGTCTAATTTTTAGAAATTTATAAAGTTTAAACCCTCCCCTCCCAACTAAATGGTGCATAATGCAAATACATGTGTGTCAGCTGCTTTACGAGAAAACTTATTTCTAGTCCTGTAACGTTCTCTGTGAAACAGCCACTTTAAAGATAAAAGTTCCTCAAGTCAGCTAACACCCAAGTTACTTTTAAGCTCTGTAAACAATGTACAGCAGCATGATTTACGCAGTGAAATACAACAAAGTCACAGTTTTCACAGGTAGGAAGACAACTCCCTGATGACGTTACATTTTCCATTTGTCCAGACACTAATGCAAACAGCAAGAGCACGAAAGGATATATGCGCTCTTGGCAAAAACAGCGTTACAGAATAATACCATTAGCTAATGGGATAGACCTCTGAAAATAAATTTTCATGTCTCAAGTCGGCATGAAAGCTGTCTGCCTTCTCGTTGAGAGTTACCCACCCTACAAGGCAGGTTAGAAAGCAGCAACTTCCACCGAGAAATAGCAGTTCTCCTGTGCAAGCAGGGTCAGGGAATGGTTGGTGCGATTACTGCCTTGTTCTCTGCTACATGTGCCAACCAGCAAAGCTAAGCTAGAGCAGAGACACAAATCCCTCCAGGGCAGACGTAAGGGGAAAGCCTGGAAATAAGCTGTGACTACAGCACAATTAGCAGATGTGTGTGCTCCTGAGGCAGCACAGCTATGCTGCTCTTCACATAGGACAAGCTGTGAATTGACAAGCTTACATTTAGTAGATTTGACACTCGAGGCACTTTCAGATGCTTTGCCACATTTGGAGCAGGATTCACTCATGCTCTACACAAAACATTCACAAGTTTTAACTAACAGATGGAGCTCTTTGCTGCACGCTACATACCAAGAGCCGGGAGTAATTTTTAAACTCACACAGGCAAGCCTTTAAACCTGTGCAAATCCTTAGAGCCTTCAGCAAGGCTTTTCTTTAACGCATACACTTAAAAATAGCTAACGTCTCCCAGAAATCACTAAGCATTAAATCATTCTTACTTGCAAAAGAGAAAGAATTGATGATATTCATACGAACCACTTTTACAGCATCCACTGCAAATGCACACATTTAAACAGAAACTGACACATTTCATTATTAAAGTCAGACTTATTTTCCCACAGTTCATGATAAATTGTTTACGAGCTCTAAAGATCTCCATCTCCTCCACTCCTGGTTTAACCAAAGGATAAACAAAAAGATGCCACATATGTACTGACCAGTATTAAGTAAAGGAAGTTACCTGTACTTTTTCCTGAAGTGCATTATAAACCTGATATATAGCCCTGATGTCCTTCATCACTCCATCTTTGTCAAAAAAATCAGTACTAAAAAAAAAAAAAAGCAGAAATCATTAGTAAGAAAAGACAACATAAGTTTCTAGCTTATGCTGCCTTTGAATTGCTGTTAAGCAGTCTATCACTGTATTTCTAAAATGTATTTCATTTTATATTGCTAAAAAAATACCATACTCCCAAGAACCAAAATTTGGACAGCAGCATATTCAATACCAAAATTTCTTCTGGAACAATAAAGTCCCATTTAAATGAGGTTAAACTTGTGCAGAAATCTTTAAGCTTGTATAATTTCACTGTTAGCAGTCAGAAGAGCTACTTTGCAGCATTTAATTAAAATTACTTAAGAACAACAACAAGACTTCAACACTTCCAAGTCAGAGTTCAAGTTTTAAATCAAGCTTGCATACAGAATTCCTTGGGGGGGTGGGGGTGGAAATCAAGTAAGAAACTTCCAGCCAGAAGGCCTACAGCACCAACTGGCCATACCAACTCTGCTTTTCTGATTAGTGCACCGAGTCTCTCTTTGTGCTTCTAAAAGATTCAGATCTAAGCATGAAAAAAGTGCACTAGGAACTGATCATTCCTCCAGAACTATTTTTTTCCTGCTTGAAATGCATATTTGTAGTATTCTTTGGAACGTACAGAACACAAAGCTTGATGACTGTACTTCATTTGCAAAGGAAAAATCCTTACCCGTGTTCCTTAATAACTTTGGCATAATTCTGAGAAGTATTTGGCACCGAAGAAACTTTGTATTCCTGTTGACTAGTGTTGCCTAGATTAGGAATAGTAAGTGACACCCTTTGATTATACCTGTAGAGAAAGTTTAGAAAGCCTTCTTAATTCTTATTCAAAAGATATTTACAATAGCCTTGATATTATCCCATCTCTAATAATCACAACTCATCTAATTTTAAAGCTTCTGCATTAGGTTTATCATAAAAGCTGCTAAATATTAGCAGTTGTGTTCAAAATAAATGCATGATCAAAAACTCCCTTGAGAGGGGCCTACCTCTATACCTCTTAGAACCCTTTAATTGTGCATTCAAACTAGCACAGATACAAGAAGGGTGAAGCTACATTCAGGTCTATTATAAGAAACATGGTACTGACATCTGATTTCTCTTAAAATTTTTTTTCTTTTGTTGTCTTAAGATTATAAGACTGAAAATAACTTTTGCTCACCCCAAAACTTTAATTTATAAATTACATGCACAGAAAAAAAAAAAAGCTGTCATCACTAACAATTGTACACCAAGACATCATTTGACAAACACAAAGCCTTCTTTACATGTAATTGTACAAACTTCAAAATGGTTTAGAGTAGAAAAAAAATGAGGACTGTTTCATATACAGAGATTGCTTACCTTCGGTTTGGTCTAAAAAGCACATATTCTAAAGCATGTGTTGAGTTATTTGCAGTGGAAATGAAGCTGAAGAGAAGGAAGACAAGATCAGGCACTCCAAGAATGTGTGTCAGCTGTTTATGAATGATGTGCTCTCTATATGACATTTGCTGCTGAGTGTTTCTCCTAAATCTGTACCATCCAATAACGTTCTGTAACCAAAATACATCAGAAAAAAACAAAGTATCAACTGAGAGATACAGATTTACCTTCTGATAAATAAAGTTGCTAAAACTGTGGTATCACATGAATTAGCCAACAGCTTTATTACAACAAAATCAGACTGAATTACTAGAGGCTTGCAGCTATTAAATAACCTGTAACAAGTGACATCCTGTTACAACGACTATTGCTCAACCTTATTGTGCTACAAACACCTGTGTGTCCTCAGTGGCATTCAAGATCCCATTTCCAATATACTTCAATTGTTTAATTTCAGCAACAAACCTTGGAGCATCTTCAAATTATTAGACTTGAGCTGTTTTCAAACATAGCAGATGTGAGTTTTCTTTAGCCTAAATATTTCAACTGCCTATTCACTTGTATTAATTTGTGAGACACTTCCAGTGCTTCAAACATATTTGCAAATTCATGTCTGTTCATGAGACATATGGGACTAATCTGCTGCATTCAACAATAAAAGTGTCTCATGTATTGCATTGTGAAAAGATTCGTATGTACATCAGATAAGACCCATTCTAATTCAATTATTATTTTGAATACAACATGCATTAAACTCCTTTACTTCACGTAGACTAACATTCAAGAGATAAATGAAAAAGGACGCATCATTAACAATGTGGTTTAGGAAGTGTCCCAGGAATAGGCACTGTCATGTGGTGATGCATTAAGACTGCATGTATATATTCAGTGGAACTGAGCAGATTCTACATATTAAACAATATGACTCCTGTGTTAAATAAAAAAATTAGAAGTACTGTTTTTAACTTTTTATAGTACATCTGTACAATTACTTAGTCTGAAGGTAATAATGTGCTTAGTTTGCTAACAAAAGAGAATACAAGACTGTCTTCCTTCCCAGACAGGAGTATTTCTTTCTTTTTTGACATTATGACAATTAATGTCATTAAATCTGTGGTGCTTTAGTCACATAATGCTTGCAAGTTTTCATGTCTCCAGTTTTGCCTGCTTTCTCACCACAGATAATGCATCTTGCCAGAGTCTCCTTGCAAGGTAGGTCCTAACAAAGTAAAATTCGACTGAAAACTAGTGGGACACAAACATTTTTTTGATTACGTTTTTTGCCTTGTCTCCTGAAGGGGAACTCCACCTGCTCTGCAGTGTTCTAGAGTAGAGTTATGGGGTTACAGAATTCAGGATCTAAGACTGGAAACTCACTCCATAATCAGCATAAAGATGTACATGTCTGTATGTACAAATATGCACACAAAGTCCCTAGGTACTTGGCATAAATACATTAGTAGAGACAGAGGAGTTTATTCTGAGAGCATTTGCTGGAAGAAACAGACAAGAAAAAAGCACTGTAATCATCGGTGTTGCAGAAGTTGCACAGATTTAGGACTTGCTTCCCTAAAGATCCCTTCTCAGGGTAAGCCTTGTCTGTAAGCAAAAGTCCACAGTCCAGGTGGGTAAGGTAAACAGAAAAGACTGCAAATTCAATTGCTAATTAGGCAACTGTCATCACACACTTTGCATAACGATGATCAAGTCACACAGTAGGCATTCCTGCTCAGACTAGTGAAAGTTACACTTGAGTCACCTGTAGAGAACAGAAATCCCAAAAGCCCAACAGGTCATGCCTTGACAGTTAGCTCCGCTACTTAGTGAAACACAACCAGCAGTACTACAAGCAGCTGGAATGACACTGGTTTCCTGGTGCTTTGCAAAAATAAGTCAAACAAGAAAAAAGGTCTCGTTTTAACCACCTCTACCTTGTACTAGCTCTGGCGCTAACCAGACCTCGTGAGTCAAATTCACACAGTAGTGATGCTTTTCTGCTAGGTCTAACAAGGTCCACAGTTGCCATGAATTGAACCATGCAAGTCACCCACCGTCATCTTGCCAGAACAAGATGACTGGTGGATTCACTTCACTACATAAGGAACCAGACCTTCAACTCAGCTCTTTGATGGACCAGTTTATGAGAATTTCTGAATCAATGACTCAATTAGAAAGATAGTGCACTACAAGTATGGAATGAGACAAAACATTGAAAAAAGGTTTGGCTTCTCCAAATAACTACTAAAATTTAATCTTCTTAATACTAGTTGTGCTACTAACAACATATGCATAACGTAAAGCTGTGACAACATCTGACATAACTGATAGAACAGTTTTTCCAGTTTAAAACTGACAGGGCAAAAATTGCAATTACAAGCCTATATCATTACAACCCTTTTAAATTAACTCTTTAAAACAGATTTTCAGATCAGCTACATTTTTTGTTGGTTTCAGCAGCAGAGTACACAATCTTTATGTTACATGTTTAGCTCGGAAATTTGAGTGAGTTAATACTAGCTCTTCACTTTTGGAGACCTAAACTTAAATCCTTTGCATCCTTTCCATTTTCCACGGAATTTAGACATTGCCCCCAATTTAACCCAAGTACCACAAATCCACCAACTTCTGTACAGGACAAGCCTTGGGTCAAAACAAACCATCAGATTTGTGAACGAAAATATTGCTTCCAGTTAACTACCTTTGTTTGTTTGTTTTCAAAACCGCTCTTTCTAATTATAGGCTCTAATGACTAGAACAGGAGGAAAAGATAGAAAACTTACTTTTCTTCGGTCTTTAAGAATCCTGTCCAAACTCTCCTCATTAACCTTGCCTGCATAGTCATAAAAGCTTGAACCAAAAAGGAAGAGAGAAAGGTAGGTACACAGTTTACACACACACATTATACATAAAGTAAATAATTTATACTTTGACTGTTCTTTGAATAGATGGCATTCCAGACATTACAAAGCAACTTCTACAGTTTTACCTTTATCAGCATGGTCAGTATTCACACCACCTGCTTAGGATATCCAACTTGGGTGCTGTATAGAGCACAGTTAGAAGCCTTGAAGGTTTGACCGCACAGCTAATAGACAGAGGCAGTTGCTTACAGAGGAAGGTGCAGAGCATTTAAATTAGATGCAGAAGACTAGCTGGTGCAAAAACTCTAACCACTTTTAAACCACTAGTAATGAAATACAAGATGCCGATAATTATTAGTTTTAAAATGCTTTCATTGCACACATTAGTTTGATGCCTAGTATTTCACTGGAAGCCCCTACAACAAGAGGTATGTACATGAACGGACTGTGTAATTTTATTTTGACCAGCATTCTGTAAAACTCTGCTTTGATAGTAAGAGGCCCACCTGCCAAAGAAGAAAGGAGAGCAGGGCCATTTTACATGCAACCACAAATCAATTTCTTGAGCTCCAGTTCTGCAATTAGACTCACATGACTGGACCCTTGCAACGAACACAATTATATTGAGGTCAGCAAGAATCTGAAGTACCATGGTCTTCCCACATGGCTCTGCTTACAGAACTGAGGACCAAACCCTGACATGTTGTTATTTTGAGGACAAAACAGATTTAAGAATTTATAAATCTATCTACACAGACAGGTTTATAAATTCAAGTAGATCACACTTCATGATAAAAGGAAAAACATTTGAAAATAGATTCCTCCTTGACTTACCTGCCAAGTCCTTAGTCTCTTTCAAGAGCTGATATCACTAACACCTAAAGCAGTGCAGGAAAACACTCTGTTTTAGAGGTCTATGATCTCAACTCTTGTGTGTGGTGGTAAAAAAAAAATACAACAGAAAATCCTGAGCTCAGTACTTGGCTGGTAAATAAGGGTGGAAATAAAATTTGTTTCAAGATGCAAGTTACTGTTAATATTAAGACTACAACTAATTACTTATTTGAGATACTACATAATATTTGCATAATCTTTTCAAGTCATGTTCACAATATTTGTACATTCTTGTAAGTGGTGGATATCCAATTATTTCTCTTCCTGTGCTTTACAAGAATAATTTTCTTAAGGGATGAGCAACTAGTACATAATGAAACACCTTAATTTGAAAACTGCACAGAGAGACAAATCAGTCCTTTTAAAATCCTTGCTTCTTATTCAGATCCCATGTGTTGGTAAAAGCACTGGAACCAAGCCTGCTATACTCAACATCAGCAGTGCCAGCTTACAAGAATACAGAGTGGATGAGTGATAGGCCTCCTCAGACTGGCTACACTTAAGTCAAAAGGATAAGGTAGAATGCCCCCAAATCAGCATCTGCTACAACTAATGGAACAGAGAAACCAACAGCACAGTCTGGTACTGATAAAAGCTATATGGGCTGTGAGAGTTTCTCCTGTGCTCTGAAGTAAATAAATCATCAGTTTTCTTGTGCAGAAAGCATGCAGTGAAATACAGACTTCTTCCCCTTCCTCCACCAGCTCAGTTACTAACAACCAATTTCTTGAGTGGGGAGAAACAGTAAATGTGATCAGTTTTGATATGCACTGGACAAAGCATCACTAGGAACCAGAAAGAGTCTACTAGACACTGGGATATTATCTTGATGTGTAGAGTCTCTAGCATTAAAATCACTGGGTTAAGAGTACCCTACTCTCTGTAATTATCAGATAGCAAATAATAGACTGCAGCTTTTCTCTGTAATGCAACCAATGTCAATCATAATATCTAAGGTACTGTGTCTTCTTAATTGGCTGGAAATCTCTAAATAAAGACAAGAGGAGATTAATAGGGCATTCCTTCTAAGAAGAGTTTCCAGACAGCAATTTAGAAGACATCACTGTACAAAAAGTGAAGACTACAGAGAAAAGCTACATGTAACTAGATGGAAGCTGCTAAATAGAATATATTAGACCTATATTTAATTTAAATTCTGGAGTACAGGAGATCAGAAGGCGAAAAAAAACAGTAAGCTGAAAGTTTCAGAATAATTAGTTAGTGCAAGTCAGTACAACTAACTAGAAAACAACTTGTTAACCCAGCAAGCTACTAAGGTTAGGGCACACAAGATGTTCTGTGACCCACCAGGCCCAAGCAGAGCTAACCTAAGACTACAATAACTTAAATTTGTTTTGACATTCATCCCAATTATCAGAGTGATATTATTTGATCTGACTGCTATCCTACCTCCACTAACTACACGAGGTGGAAATTCAGAGAGAGAGAAATAAGTCTGTACTAGCTACCTCAGCACCCTTTCTCACCTAAGGTAAGTGCTACTAAAACTGTAAACTCATACTTTCTTTGTCATGGTTGGTGCCATTTACATGTATTTCTGTAATATCATCACATGAGCAAACAATGGTGGGTACATTTGAAATGCTAATATATTTCAGTGAGCTACCTATTTTTATAATCTGCAGCCAACATAAGAAGACAACAGAAAATGCTTACCTAAAGAGTTTTGAACAAGGCTCATGGTTATGGATTTCTGCAACAACAAACAAACAAACAAAAAAGGAAACATATGTCCAACTGCTCAAGGTAAAGAGAAATTAGTGGCATATCTTGCATGAACTTTCCGCATCACAGCTACTGAGCAAATAAACATTTGTGTCAGACCACACACTGCCCTTAATGTCTCAACAACAGTTGATGACACAGCACCATACCCGGAAAACTAGCTTCTCTTTCTAATCTGCCATTTTACAGAGGAAAATATTTTAACAATAAGCAAGACATACACTTGCTCAGATACACACAGATATATCTAAGCCTCAAATACACACTTCTGATACTATCTTATAGTTGTAATCTCCTGACAAAGGCATTTATGATTTTTTTTTTCTTTTTGATACACCTTTCCACAACATTTTACTTGCATTCATATACACTGTTTATTACAGCAGCAATGAATAAAAAAAGGGATGGGGAAGGAAATCACCGAAATGTTACACATTAGAATATTTTAAAAGGCAAGGCAAATAGAATCTCTAATGAGAAAAGGGGTTAAACGGCACTCCAAAATGGTTAACTGAAATTTATAATTCTGTTATATGAATTATTAAAAAGTCACAGCAGTATTTTTTTTCCATTGAAGAGGTTGTAATAAATGCTAAGATGTTTATTTCAGCAGCAAAGGTTATAACGTGTCAGTAATCTCAGAGAAGAGTGAGACAAGAGCAAAATTCCAATCTACATTGTCTCTCTAACACCAAGCACGACTTACTTTTTTGTAGCGTTTAGTAGTTCTTTAAAGTTCTCCTTTACTCCGACTTTTTACCAAATACAGCTTGTCTTTTATTCGTATTATTATACCTTGATCACATAACTTTTGTCTGAAACTGTATGTGCTCAGACTGAATAGCACTTATGTAGCAATAATATCTCAAGCTCCTATATTAGAATCCCACCGGAGTGTTTAGCAACAACTTTGTTTAGACTCTTCCTTCCTGGAGAGTGACTCACCACCTGCTGTTCTGAAAGTCACAGGCTGCTCATGACTGCAATCTCAGCAGAGTCAGAATCAAATCACAGTTCCCAAGAACAACAGACTATACACATTAGCATCTCAGCATATTTAGCCACTATCAAAACAAGGCCCTGAACATCCATGGCAGGCGTACTGACTGAGAAACCATATATTTTCACTGGCAAGAACTCACGATGTTGCTGCTAGTTACTGACTTTCTTTATTTGGAATTGTTTAAAAGTGTATCAACCCCGTATTTTCACACTGGCATACAGAAATCTGTGGAAACGATCTGCTAAACAAAGCCAGTAAGTGTTATTATTCCAGCTTAGACCCACTCCTTCCAGCAAATATATTGACTACGACTGAGAATACATACTTGATTCTCAGGTTATTATGTTGCTACGCAGACCTGTTGTCTTTTGAAAAACAGGAAGCGACAAGCCTACCACTCAGAAGACAAGAAGCAGCCATCATTCTAAATTTAAGTTTTACACATCGACTGATTTTATATATATAGTACATATACTATATACACATATATACTCAAACACCACCACTAAGCTTTGAGACAGCAGGCATGCAAGAATGTTAAAACTCATCTGTGACAACAGTGCCACAAAACTGTCAATCTCAGTTCATGAGTTGAACTGGGAGTTCAAGAGTTAATATCAATGAATAAATATTGAAGTAAAAAAAAAAAAAAAATCCAGAAGATCTCTAGGGGTGGGTAATTTCCCTTTTCAGAAAATAACTGTTACCAAGAATGTGACAAAAGAGTTATCTAAAAAGGGAGTAATTTTTAACACCACAAACACTTGGCTTATGCAACCACGCTGAGGCTGCAGTTGGTGACATTACTGTATTACACTGTCAACAATAACTAAGATCAGTCACCACTGAATAGTAATGTCTAGTTTTGTCTGAACAGACATAGCTATCTGCTGCCTTCCTTTATACAGTACTTTGACACACACAAAATATCCTATGCCTTTATTTTTTGTAATTTAGCTCGATTAATTAATTGTAATTAATTGACACTTCACACAGTCAATTTATCACCCATATTTCCTTAGGAATAACTGCAACAGGAAACTACCTAACCTTCTGGATTCTTGTATACACAACCATCACTACTTTAAGGTGGCAAGTATCTTGAGATGTAACATAATACAATCCACACTTTCACAGATCATTAGCTCTCTATCAGAGTAACATTTGAGAGTCAATCGCAATATGTTTGCGTATTAGTTAAGCTTTATGCAGGCCCTGCTATATTATCTGGAATCAGATCCACAAAGCCAGGTATGTACATGTTTGGGTTTTTAAAGAAGGTTTAGATGCATTTTAACATCAGGTTATATATATGTAAACAAAAAAGGTATTTTCTTTCAGGGGTTTCCTATTTTTTATAAACCATAGAGCTAAAAAAATGCAACGGCTTCTCACACATGTATAAAAATATCTACTTCAGCCAACAACACTTGATCTTAGACCTGCTTTCACTTTTCACAACAACAACACATCAGCTGTACAGTCCTTGTGCTTATCAATAAAGTAAACTGTTTGACAAACATTCCTTGGCAAATCTTGCTGTGACAGTTTATGATGTCATCAACTACCAGCCATCCACCCAAACCCTCTGCTGGAAATTTGCCCCCTTTCAGTATTAGTAAATCAAGCAATGCATTTATTTTATTTTATTTTGAGCACGTGCTTGTATGTAGGCAACCATATCAAGCAGGAAATGCCCTGCAGGACCAAAAGGCAAATAAATAATTTCTCCATCATGAAATGCAGATAAATGTCTTCAACAAATGATCTTTTCTCCACAAAGGGAGATGCATAAAACCCGCCACATCTAGCAAATGACTGTTTCCTTTCCCAACATCTCAACCATGAACACACAAATACTGTAGTAAATGCGATTCTGAAAGCCTTGTGCTGGTCTCACAAGTGAAGTAATTCTTACTGAATTGTTGTACTGAAAACTGAACAGTGCTTCTTTCACAATTTCTCAAAGTTCTATTACTTACCAATCACTTGTAGAAATTCAGTGTTGCTGATCTGTGAATCACTAATGCTAAAGGTCTCTTCTTGTCTCACCTCTCCTAGCAGAAATCCTTCCTATAATTTTAAAGGAAAAAAAAGAAAACTAAAAATAGAAAACAACCCACTATACACAGTCATTTACCATAACTTTGTTGGCATTAAACGGAAGAAATAAACCAAAGATTTAGTTTGAAATACATATCTGAGCTGCAGCAGGTGTATAACCTGTCCTTCGGTTTACAGAGACCGATTTTCTGATTTACCAACACCCTTCCACAACACTACAGGAAGAGGTTGTCCAAAACCAATATTCCACCAAAAACTTCCATAGGTAACACGCAACTGATAGGAGGCAAACACAGATTACGTAAAGGAGCGCTCTGCCTCCAGTCCCTGCTACGCAGGCAGAGGGTGGATGAGGAGGAGCACTGCTCGGTTCCTTCAAAGCAAAGGGGAAGCGGAGTTTACATCTGCAGAAGCTTTCTCAAAACTTACATACGGAGGTTGGGCTGCACCTTGAACAATACCAGGGATCATAACACTCAGAAGATAACTAACTTAAAATGTTCTTTGATCCTCCATCCCCGCCCAACAGGAGGAAGGAGAATAAGCGGGCATCAGGCGCTTTTGGCACAAGCACTGAAACGGCGGTGCGTCGTTGCCTGGTGCAGAGATAAGGGAGCAAGCTCAGACTAGAAGTTTCTCAGCAAAACATCGGGATTTAGAAACGCCCCGGTGTCTGGAAAGCCAGCGCTACCGCAACGTACACGCACACTCACGCGGCTTTTCCACACGCGTTTTCTCGCTCACAGCCCATCTCCCGAGTGCCAGACGAGAACCCCACGCCGGCGGGGGACAGCCCCCGGCGCCCCACGTCCAGACCAGCCATTCGCCAGACCGGCAGGGCGGCCGAGGGTCTGCAAGTCCCCCCCCCACACACATATACCCCCCCCTCCGAGCCGGGACCCAGCGGCACCGCACGGCCACCCCTGCCGCCGAGGAGCGCCTCCACCTCGCCGGCAGAAGCCGAGCGAGGCCGCTACCCCCGGCCGGGACCCGACCGGCGGCAACGGGGCCCGGCCCGGCCCGCTGCTCGGGGAAGGAAGCGAACCCTACAACCCGAGAGAAGCCTCGCCTCGCCTCACCGCGCCGGGAGGCGGCAGTCCCGGGTACCTACGTGGTCGGCGCTGCTGTTGGCGCTGTAGTAGCAGACGGAACTGAACGTGTAGCCCGAGATGGAAGCCGCCATGATGGGAGACCACCGCCGCCGCCGCCGAGCCCCACAAGCCACCGCGAGAGCCCGCGGCCCCGCCCACTTCCGGCAGAAGCCCCCACGTGGGGTCTTCTGGGAAATGTAGTCCCGCCCAACACAGGGACAAGGCCGCCATTCCGGGCTGCTGAGGCGGGGCGGGGGGCGAAGGCCGAGACCCAGCTCCGTGGGGCAGGGAGAGAGCTGGGCCGTTTGGGCTGGGCCCTGCGGCCTCCTGGCAGGCTGGGCTGGGTGGCCTTCACCCGAGCCTGACGCCTGCCATGCCCCTAGGCTTGCGGTGGGATGTGTACCCAGGGGCCGGCAAGCGTTAGCTCGCTGAGAGGAGCGAGCATCTCCAGGCGACAACTCGTTTGCCAAACCAGTGAGATTGCAGGAGGCAGTTGAGTATTTTGTGCGGGTTTTGAAGGGCTGGGCAAGAAGTCGCAGAGGAGGAGCGGTACGGGAGCTGACGGGGCAGCAGTGCCCTTCGTCACTCCCAGTCTGTTGGATTTTTCAGTTTGGGCACTCCGTTATGGGATGTTTTAGGCCCCCCAGGATTCTTCTGTCCCTCTTTTGCTTCGCAAAAGAAAAAAGTTTCGGCTCTGATTTTGCGGACAGCGTCCTGTCGACATCCCGCCACGCTCCTGGTGTCGCAGGTGCCTGCCGGTTTCACTCCAGCCCAGCTATTTCCCTGCACAGATCATCCAGCAGCAGGCTGGAAAATCCGGTCATCTGGACCGTTACCGTTCCTTAGAAACAAAACTATAAAACGCTTCGAATTTTTTGAGGGAACTGGGCACCCCCCCACCATGCTCCGCAGACTTCGGCCGCGGGCAGCGAGAAACAGTCCTCCAAGCGCCAGAGCGGCGGCCGCGGGCCCTCTCTCAGGTGCTCTCTATGGTGCCGAGGTGCTTCCGGGCCGTGCGGGCCCGGCATGGCGGCGGCGATGGCGGTGGCCGGGGAGCGGCCCGGGCGCCCCGCAGAGCCGGGGCCGGGGCGCGGGGAAGAGCCCTTCAGCCCCTCGGTGCTGGGCACCAGAGAGCAGTGAGTGGCGGCACAGCCGCCGTGGGCGGGCGGGGGGCGGCGGGCGGCGGTGGCGGCCCAGTCGGGGTTTATCCCGGTGGCTCTCCGGTGGTGCTGCCCGGGGAGCAGGAGGCCAGTGCTGTGCCCCAGATACTCTCGTCTGGTAACCCTAAGGCTTTCTTTTCGGGGCATCGCCAGCTCGGTGCCAGGCGGACAACGTGTTCCCGAGCAGTTTATCTATCTAGATGATACCGCGAACATAAAGTGGCACTGCTGCATAGATCCAGCCTTCTCGCCCCTTCTTCTCCTCGCTCTTTAATCTGAATCTTTCCCAGTATTAATTGCAATATCCTGTTCTTTCCCCCCGACTCTAGCTGGGATGCTGCATATGAAAGAGAACTGCAAACTTTTCAAGACATTGGAGATGCTGGGGAAATTTGGTAAATAAAATAACTCCACAAACTTTTCAAGACATTGGAGATGCTGGGGAAATTTGGTAAATAAAATAACTCACCAGAGTGTTTCTATTATGTCTTTATAAAAGTAGACATTGCAAGAACAGAGCCAGCAATTCAGTGGGTTACCGAATTGTTCTGGATGTTGGCAAAATGGTGGGGAATTTTAATCTTGAAGCCACCAGTTCCTCTCTTGCCCAATTTTGCAATGAGGATTTCTAAGTTGCACTTGGACAGCTGTTCTTTCACAGAAAGTGAGCTGGTAGTTGTGGTGTGTGTTACTAACAAAGGTGCTTTTTATCCCCAAGCTCAGGTTTAACTGCTCAAGTGGCTGGTGCTGCCACCTCTTCTAATATATGGAGGGCTTCGCCTCTCAGAGTTGGTGTTTTGGTTAATTTTAAGGCCATGTGATTAATTTTAATTTAAACAAACGTGAAATATGAGCTATGGCAGTTGTTACCCAAGTGCTTCAGTAAGAGATGCTTTGCAAAAGCTGGAGAGAGAGCAATGAAATAAATTTGCTGTACCTTTTGTACATTTTTGCTATCTTAATTACCTGAACCCTCCTTTTTCATAGGTTTGGAGAAGAAAGCATGATTCGCATAATCAAATGGTTGGAAAAACAAAAGGTCCCCCA
Organism: Haliaeetus leucocephalus; assembly: GCF_000737465.1. Taxonomy (NCBI): domain Eukaryota; kingdom Metazoa; phylum Chordata; class Aves; order Accipitriformes; family Accipitridae; genus Haliaeetus; species Haliaeetus leucocephalus. The sequence goes on from NW_010973266.1 coordinate 4,307,033, forward strand.
TGACAGCCCTGTGCTTGATATTGGAACTGGAAACGGTGTTTTACTGATTGAATTGGTTGGTATATTGCAAAGTTTGTGCTTTTGATACAGAATCAGTGCTCCAAAAGTAGTAGTTTAAATACAGTTCTCACAAGTGACAATAGTAATCGTACCAAGCTGTAATTTACGTGAAAGACATAAAGCAAGCAGCCTAAATTAAAACTTACATTGTGTTTTTTTCACATCAACAGAACAATGGTTGCTGTGCATCAGGTTTTATATTTCCATTTGGTTTAAAAGTATAAGTGAAATTAACTTAGTGCTGCTGATACGCCTTAAAGAACATCCTGTCACAAAGACAAGGCATAATTGCAGGTGGCGGCTAGACAGCCTGTGGGCCTTAGGTATGTAACTCCTTGAACCAGAAGTGCCATTAGGAGGTGCAGACCTAGGAACGGAACATGTATATTGTTCTCCCAAATGGAAATATCTAATTTTTTTGCTAGACATGCTTAGACTTCTTGTTTCTTGGTGCTGCCCAGAGTGTCAATACTTCAGATCTCAAAATTTACAGTATTTTTTAAAATTAATCAGCCCGAGTATCACTTATTTTAACTTTACCTTTCTGTTTTCCTACGTTTAAAAATGCATTTTTCCCATTGTTGCGTAAAACACCCCCAAATAAGGAAATTAACTTGACTAATACACAGAGTACTCTCATGTGCAAAACTAGACCTGTTCTCTGCACTCAGTTCTGATAATAACACTCATTATCGATGTAAAAAGTGGTTAAAACCAAGGTTTTAATGTAAATGACTTTAAAAGTTCTTAACGCTTCTTTTCAAGAAGTGTCCATTTCTGTCAGGGTGGAAACCCCTTACAGATATGTTCTAAAGTGTTATAATGTTGTTATTATACAGTGATACAAGATCTTTAGGATTTCCAGTATTTTTTTTTCTCCTATTTTTGATTGAATACGTTGGTATAATACTACAGAAGAATAGGTAAAGAAAGGAGCTGTTAATACTGCCGCAGTTTCTATTGTTCTACATTCTCCATTGGCTCCATTAGTTACTGTAGAAATCAAAAGGGCTGCAAGTCAAAGTCAGGTTAGTAATGGCGTTTTTTTTAACGTGGACTTCGATTTTAGAAGAGTTTAAAGCCTTTCTGGGGACTGGCTGCTACACTGCAGCACAGAAGTTTGTCATTAAGAGAAATTAGCCTAATCATTGTTAAATGCAATGCTAGCTAGCTCTATCATTGTTGAAACATCCAACAGAAAAATCTTATTATTTATAATACTTCAATTTTATACTGGCCCCACTTACAAATCTGAAATTTATTTTCATTCTGTAATGGGAAATGACAGCCTGTTAGCTCTTAGAAACGATTAAACTGCTGTAAGAGCACCCTCCCCCCTTACATTACGCACCTCAAAGTACTGTGGTTGCTTTAATAGGAAATTTTCAGTCCAGTTCCCATTTGAAAAGTGACTTCAAAAATTACATTGTTTATTGGTGCTAAATAATTCAGGATCTCACTTGCTTAGTTGATGTAACAGAAATTTTTTTGTGTGTTAGCTGCTAGGCTTTGAAAATTGGGTTAGGATTCTTTCGGCAAGCCCATCAGCTACCGTAGAACAGTTCTACCATTGGCGTTGGACTTGATAACATGATAGAAATGGCAGCACTGAAAAAGGCAGTCAAACTTCAGTCATATAGGACATCAGCAGCACCTCTCTAAAAGGTAGCTACTTGAGAGTATGTGTCAGACCGTCGTCAGAACAGGAGGAGGTACCAGAGAGTACAGTTCATTGGGAAATACTGGGCCCTGGCATGCCATTAACAGTGAAGAAAAGTAAACGGGAGTGTAGTAACAAAATTACTCTTACACGCAGCTGGGACTAGGTGAGACATTGTCAGTTCCAGCAGGGAATATTGCACAAAAAGGAGGCAGAATAGCCTTCTGAAAAGCAGGTAATAAATAAGGTGAAAATAAGGGAGACTGCTGTATCCTGTGCAGACTGGCTCCACTACTCAGCTAGAAGGCAAAACATCCAGCAAACTGCTAAATGTCTTCTACACGCCCATTGCAAGGATCTGCCCATCTGTAAGCTCCAAGCGAAATGCCACTGGAGGCTTCCTCTCTCCTTTCTGCTTGCTTTGAGGATTTTGGATATGTAAGTGGGACCCCTTGCTGGTTTTGTATATGCAGTAGACCATGGACCTACCACTGGTAACTTCAGGAATCTGGTAGGCTGCATTGATGACCTCATTGTTTTGCTTTCCAAAAATTCCAGCTCCTCTGAGGAAATGTTGCTGCCACATCAAGCTCTGACCTTCTCTTTTTTTCTGAGTATTGTGGGAGCCAACAGTATTGAAAAACTTCTCCAAAGTGAAGGGTACTCACCACCCAAGTGAGGGTGTCTACCTGGCAGCACCAGAGGCCGGAACACGGGGCAGTGCTGATAACATTGCAAACTACCTTCTGCTATTTAATCTGCTTTTTCAAGAAGCAGCAGAAGAGTGCTTATAAATACCACCTTCAGGACAGGAGTCCAGTTGCGGGTTGCAGCGCAGTCACATTTAGCACTTGAGTGAATGATCCCTTCTCGTCCATACGTAGTCAGGCCGTACAGGTTTAGCAGCATTTAATATTGTTTATCCTTAAACTTTCCTTCTCTGCCCTGGAGACTATAGGATTGAATGGGAACTCCCTGAAGTGACTCAAGCTCTTCCTTTCCAAACAGAGGAGCTGTTGTGGGAACTACTCTTCCACCCCCAAGTCTTCAGCACAGGCATCTCAGGAAGCTTGGTTTGCTCTGGGGAGGAACGTGGGCAGAAGCCTGAGCAATATGCTGTTCTTCATCAAATGCAAACAACATGGTCTTTGTGTTTAGCTGGAACTAGTCCTCGATTAAGAACAGCTGGCTAGTACTGAGCTCACATGGGCTGACGGGCTGCTGGAAGGAGGAAGGACCATTTTAAAAAATTCTTCTTGTAGTTTTCCTCACTGTCAAGCTATCAGCCTTTGGAACAAGTAGATACACAGCTGATTGCTTAATGCTAGTTAAAGTCCGTGTATTGTTTAAAACCCAAACAAACCCAAGCCTCGTCCTTCTCTCTGCTGTTTACTGCCTGCAGCTGGCCATAAGATCATAGCTCTTCATGTTAGGTTTGGATCTAGCCAGACCAACTGACACACATGGTACGCAGATCTGGTCACTCCAGCTTCTGCCTCAGAGTGAAAATCTGTCACTCCCCCCCACCCATGGTCCCTCAACTCCTGCTTTGCAAAAGGGTTGCTAGGATCTCACTGCCTGAGTTTGCTGAACTGGGTTATCATTATCTGCTCCAAAGTTAGACTAACAGAAAGTCTCTGTATGCTCTTTTATGTGGTGCTGATACGAAGACCTTGTAGCATGCAAATAATTACATTCAAATAGCCATTAGCATGAATAATTAGAAAAATGTAAGATTTTGCAGTGGATTGCTGTACTAGTAAAATGTGTTACATATTTTGGCTCTTATAATTTGGTTTATAAACCAAATAATTGCTCAATCTCAAATGTTATGTAAGTGTCCTGGTTTCAGCTGGGATAGGGTTAATTTTCTTTCTAGTAGCTGGTATAGTGTTATATTTTGGGTTCAGTATGAGAAGAATGTTGATAACACACTCACACTGATGTTTTCAGTTGTTGCCAAGTAGTGTTTATCCCAAGTCAAGGATTTTTCAGCTTCTGATGCCCAGCCAGCAAGAAGGCTGGAGGGGCACAAGAAATTGGGAGGGGACACAGCCAGGACAGCTGACCCAAACTGGCCAAAGGGATATTCCATACCATGTGACGTCATGCCCAGTATATAAACTGGGGGGAGTTGGCCTGGGGGTGGGGCTTGGGAACTAACTGGGCATTGGTAGGCGGATGGTGAGCAATTGCCTTGTGCATCACTTGTTTTGTATATTCCAATCCTTTTATTATTATTGTAATTTTATTATTGTTGTTATTATTATTATGTTTCTTCCTTTCTGTTCTACTAAACTCTTCTTATCTCAACCCACGAGATTTACTATTTTTTTCCTGATTCTCTCCCCCATCCCACTGGGTGGGGTGGGGAGTGAGTGAGTGGCTGCGTGGTGCTTAGTTACCGACTGGGGTTAAACCACAACAGTGTCAGAGAGGTTTTCTTCTTATTTTGAAGCATCTGGCATTGGCACATGTTTTCATCACTGAAAATTCCTGGTTTCTAGGTTACTTTTGGTACAGATAAGAGAGCCTGTTCCCCTACAGGGTGTTACTTTTCACAGTTCTGCTCAGTTTTCCACTTGTTGACATAAACCAGCTTTCAGTCAACAGTTCTTTTGATGAGGTATTAGGCAGAATGGAGTTATTTCAGCTCATTCCCCTAGCTATTTAGCTCTTGTAATGGTAACAGGAATAAAACTGAATAAATTGGGTTTTTTTCCCTGTCCTTAAGAGGAGGAGAGATGAGATGGATTATAGATAGGGAATACACTTGTTGGATTAAAAAATTGCTAGCACACTGATTAAGATTCTCTGTTTCTGTCTAGGCAAAGTCTGGCTACACGAATCTCACTGGGATCGATTACTCTCCTTCTGCAATACAACTTTCAGAAAAAGTAAGAGAGAAAGAAGGGATGTCTGACATTAAATTAAAGGTAAGTTTTGAGAGAAAGTTTAGTGAGGAAATAGAAAGCAATTGAACCCAAGATTAAATGACCTAATTGATACTTGGGTGTACTCAGTGTACTATATTAATGATGTCTTTTGACATTCATTTGTGAGAGAACTATTAACCAAATAAATCTGTTTTTACAAGAAGATTTTTGGTCTTTTTTTTTTTTTTCCCGTTTCTAATAGTCATTAGAGCTAACAAGACTTCCCTGCTTCTAGCAGGGAGCAGAATAGTAGATTGCCATTGGCCAAGTCTGTATTTTAGCTGCTACATTCTGAATTTCAGATTTGAGATAGAGGATGAAACCCTTAAGTGACAGAATCCCTACCAGTAGCTGTGCAGCAGGAAGTTTGAGAGGCCCTGCTGGAGCAGGGGCTAGGACCAGATGACCTCCAGAGGTCCCTTCCAACCTCAGCCATCCTGTGATTCTCTGACTGCCTTTCATTCTGGGCTCTCTCTCTGCTATGCTGTTTTATCCTCCAGCTCTGTACCTGTATGATGTCTCTGTTCCTGTATGTCAGTGGTAATCTCTTCATGGCAGGCACTGTCTATTCTTCTGTGTTTGTACAGTGCTTAGCATGCAGCACCTAGGAAACCAGGGATCAAAGTACAAATAATGATTTAAAGAATGAACTTCAAGTGTGTTAGTTTGAGCTTTAGATGGGTAGGTGTATACATGGGCTTTACAGCAAATAGATCATCACATAATATGTAGAGAAGAAAGAAGCTGACAGGACATTATAAGTGTGATAAGCCTGTGAGTAACCTTTTCCTAAGCACACCTATTGATAGGTTTGAGGCTTTTTATTTTAAAGTATTGGTTTGCTTTAAAGATTCAGGAACTCCTAAGAAGAAGATTGTTTTCACAGTTGTAGACTTCTGGTTTAGGTAGAAGACTTCCTGGCTCCATCAGATGAGCTGTCAGGATTTGAGATTTGTATTGACAAGGGGACTTTTGATGCCATAAGCCTTAATCCTGATAACGCGGTGGGAAAGAGGAAGCAGTACGTGAGATCTCTCTGCAGTGTATTGAAACCAGAGGGCTTTTTCCTCATAACGTCTTGCAACTGGACCAAGGAGGAGCTGTTGAACGAGTTCAGAGAAGGTAAGCAGTTGAACAGAACCATGTGCCAAATTATGGTTGTTCAAGGATGCGATGGGTGAATTTTAATGTCTATGTTAGTGTGTTGGCTTTCTCAGATCAGGATTAGACAATATAAAGTGACTAGTAAATGCTTCAGCCTGTCTTGCCTATGTTTTCCTCAGGAATTACAGCTTCTGCATTTGCCAGTGCCAGCGTGCCAGGGGAGGACAGGTTTTGTTGTATTTTGGAGGATGAGGATTTCAGTCTAGTTACACTGGGAAAGTGTATACCCGGGTGATACTTTATCGGTTCTTTATTACCAGATCCAGTTCACCCATCCAATTGCTTTGAAATCGGGGTAACATTGTTACCCTTGTTTAGGGGAACTGGCAAGTCTGTGACCGCAACCTTTTCCGTCACCTCCTCAGCGACCTTTCTGATCCACCCAGGAGGGTGGGTTTTTTTACATGCCTCTTAGCTCCTGAGTCTCATGCCTGAGGCTTGAAACTCAGTGTGGATCTAAAACAACCGTCCCTTCTGGGGAACTAAAATTACTGGCAAGTTATCATCTTTTCTGCCATTAATTTGTGTGAGTCAGCCAGCTAAGATTTTTATTATCCGTGGAAGGGTTTCAGCTGTATAAAGCAGTGGTGCAGTGTAACAATACAGTCCTATAAACTTACAGAGTGACTGACTTGCAAGCTTTCCAGACGAATAAAGAATGGTTTGCAAAGGGTTATCCAAAAGGAGAATAAAATTACTTCCTTCTAATAAAAGCATTTTAATTTCTGTCTGGCAGGATTTGAAATTCTGGAGGAGCTGCCAACACCCAAGTTTTGCTTTGGAGGAAGAATTGGAAACAGTGTAACAGCATTGGTTTTCCAAAGGAAAAAAGTGAGGCCATCCATCTTGGACAAATTAGATTAGTTGAGAAAAGCCTGAACTTTAAACCTGACAGAAAACCTCAGACACGTGTGTAAATAAATGCTCTTTGAGTACACAGTAAAATACTCTGTATGGAACTCTAAGGGACTATAAAACATTGCCCTAGAAACATTTCAGCTTTGCATAACTTGCCCGTAAATTTTGTCCTTGCTGCAACCTCACTTGTTTTAGGGAAGCTGCAAGTTTGTAAGTGAGAGAGAAATAAGGCATTCTAAATACAGAGACTAATATAACTGAGTGATATTTGTGTTTGGAACACAAAGATTCTCTGGTATTTAATTTCTGTATTGGTAATCAGTGACCAATAGAGGCAAAGGTATTCTACAAAACAAAAATCTCATTTCTCTGTTGTGTGGTGTAATAAGCAACAAGCTTTTGCAATGTAAGTGCCGGATCTTCTGTTTTTTTCTTAGGTGAATATGAGTGTAGCTGTTAAGGGGGGAAACGGATATAAAAGCCATAGCACTTGCAAAAAAGGACCAGTTAGTGCTTTAAATTCAGATTTTTGGAGATTCTCAGACTCAGCATAGTTTTGTCTCTGCTGATATAGCTCAAATCTTTTCCCACGGAGGGAGCGTTTTTAAAAATCTCACTTGCCTGAATGTGTGCATGCTTCATCAGTTATTTTCACTGATCTCATAAATATATAAAGGTGTGATGTTACAGTCTCACTAGCATGTGACATATGCCTCCTTCATTATAAATTTGCTACATAGTAATGTCTTAAGAGCCAACGACCGCATGTTTTCCAGTGAATTTCTCAGGACAAACTTTAGCTGCATAAATCCAAAAGAATTCAAAGCATAACTATCCATTCCTTTTTCCTTTTTTAATTTGTTTTTAAACCTCTGCATGCGATCCTTTTGCTTAATTTCTTTGCCTTTATTTCTTGTGTTGTTTTGTATTTTCAGAACACTACTATTGCATGAAAGGTAGGAAAATGAGTTTTCTTTATGCCTTGACAGACACATTTGCAGGTGACAATCAACTTGTTCTTTCAAACATCAAGGAGGCCCTATTAGGCAATCAGGTTTTGTTTCACAGGCAAGGTCATGCTTGCTTATCAGAGAATTGCTTCTCCTAGTTTCCAGACTTCTAGTTTCCAGGGTTCAGGAGATCTTTAAGGGCTCAAGAAATACTTCTAGTCCTTTCCCAGGATAGGAAATGAGGCATTATTTGCACAGTGGTGAGTCCGCCCTCTGTGATCCATCTGGTGATGTCTTCAAGGTAGCAATCCTAAATTTTACATCTTTTTGAAAATGGGATATACTGGTTCCACTGGAAGAATGGTCTATCACCAGTGGTGAGAAAGTTTAGTCCCAGTGAATAGCTCTTTGCATATTTGGTCAGGCTTGCGTTCCCAGCTTGAGTGTCAAAACCACGGTCTTGTTATCATTTGGGTGACTATTGTAGTACGACATACTGCATCTGCCCAGCAGGCTTCCAGCAGCCGACAGGAGTGCTATGAAATGTAAGTAGTAATTCAGACAGAGGATTTTTTTGATGGAGTAGTACAAAGGAGTCGAAGTACACTTATGATAACAACCTCAATAAAAAGTCTATGACATTTTTTTAGCCAATTTGGCATCAGGTAGAGTTAATACAAGCAAATTTTAATTGGCAAGTACTCTGGCAGGATGCGTTTAGGGCATCTGTTTTATTCCTATCTGTAATTTTTGCTAACGAAAGCATGATATATATTTAATCATGGAATGAAAATAAAGTCATGGCTGTCATGGATTTTCTTTAATCAATTAGGAGGAATTTAACTACAGATTCACACTCCAAAAGATATGTAAGGATCAGGACAAGTATTTTCTCCTCTTCATAGGACTGATTATCATTAGATTTCTGTCCTCTAGGTAGTATTTTTATATCATTTGTAAAGCTAAAAATAAGCTTCCTAAAACGGTTACACAGAAATTTTAGCATCAGAAATCATCTAAGTGTGTCATGCAAGTTGTATGATCAACCACTTTCAATTAGTATCTTTAGCGAGGCATTTGGAAGCAATGATAGTAATTCACTATTTTCTCTTGCTATTATGTTGCTGTTTTCCAAATGTTCTGGACAGCTATTGTATTTCTTTTTGGAATTATTTCCTCCTATATGAATACATTTGCTATCAGGGAGGCTTCTTAGAGGTGAGGAAAGGCTGAGAACCAAACATCTCTTCCAGGCTACCTCATTATTTGCCCAAGTTCATGGATTATTGAGAGCTTCCACTTCAAGCATTTCCCTACCGCTTCTGGGCTGTATATAGCTCCATAGGCAGCAAGTCTTCAGAGATGCGGTTCTTCTGCTTTACCTTTGGCATTACGGGGTCCAGTCATAAGGTGGAGATACACACACTAACGTCACCACTAAAATGTCATCCTGCTGCCCAAAGGTGTCACGGGCCTATTGTCGGGAGTCTTAAATGCTAGTTGTCTGAAGGAGTTTGGGACAGGAACATGTTTTCGCCATGGAGAAGGGTCCGGGCTTTGGCCGTAGGCAGTCGTCTTCACATCTTTGTGTTGTTCTGGGGCAGAATTCCCGTGCCTATCTGCTTCTCAGGTCAGTATAAAAGTTTTCTAGTAACATGCTCAATAAAGCTGAAAAGAGCAAGCCTGCAGATAGGTGCCTTTATAGGGAGGATGGGTAGGGAGTGGAAAAATGGAGCGGCTCTCACACCTGGAAAGGTTTTGATTCCTCAATTTGTCAAGGCCCCTCTTTAGCCTCAAACAAGCACACAAGCTATTGCTTGAAACTAAGGATTTCTGCATCCGAGTTTGCATATTCTTTCACAGGCCCAAGCACTTTCAAGTATCACTGGAGAGTAGAAAAATGCTTGTTAAACATGTTTTAGAAGATTTATTTTAAGGCAATAATAACCAAAGGCTTACTGTTTAAAATCTGCTCTGTTGGAAACCTGGTATTTTATGCATAATGGAGTCTAGGGAGGAGCTTTAATACTGACTTAAGCAATGGCTTTTTTCTGACTAGTAGGATTTGGAAATGACATGTCAAAGAATGTCCTTGATTTGGGGCAGTTCATCTTGCTAGATGGTTCTTCATGAAGGTGTGATCTCTAAATGTTGATGCTTTTCAGTGAAACACCTCTTGAAAAAAAAAAAAGGAGGCAGAGGAATAAGCAGTGAGTTAGGAGGAGTGAGTCTTTGCTTGTAGTTTGGGCAGTGCTTCATGGTAGGTCATGAAGGCTGGTATCTTCATGACTACACGGTTGCGTGGCTCTTGGTTTCAGCTGCAACGCCAGACTACAGGAGAATAAATGCAGCCTTTGAAATATGTTCTACTGGTATTGTTTTGCTATCTGAGGACTGTGTATGTGATTCCTCTGTGAAACATGAGGTTTGTGGGTAGTAAAACTGACATCTTCTGTGGATCTCAGCAGCAGTTGAGCCCGCAGACTATTCTTGCAGTACCAACATCTGTGTTTGGCGCAGCTCAGACATCCGATACCTGACTCTTGATACGTGCTATTGCCAAGCAAACCACATTTAGGGATTCTCTTTTTTAGGCATTTACTGAGAGAGGCCATTGTAGTTGTTGTGGGGCTTGTACTACCGAAAGAGCTTGCAGCAATTTATGCTGGATTTTTACAGGGTGTATCAGGGATGTGAACTGTCAGGATGAAATACCTGAAAGAGGAGACCAAGTGAAATTAAGGAAATAAGTATTGATTTGAGATGTCAGATCTAGGGGAGTTTCTACACATGGGACTCTGCTAGAGCGTAGGGTAAATAGGTTCTCAAGACAAAAAGCCTTTGCCCTTTCAGCATCACAGTACCTTCTTGATGTAAATATTTGTATAATCATGTTTATATAAATTAAAAAGTGAGAAATACCAGACATGAAAATCATGACGCAACTGAATGAACACAGAAAATTCAGAGGGAAGGGTAATGTTCCCTTACTCCTTGACTTCCCTCTTGGTGACCAACTTGTTATTTATAAGAAAGTGTGTTCATTTAACAGTCCTTAAGGAGCCGAAATAGTCAACTGCATTGCTGTCTGTAGGCTGTTTTTTAAATGTTAATTTTTTTGGAAGGCTTAGAAGATACGGAATTAATATTCTGTTCTTGAACTTAAGTGTAATTCTGTAGTCTAAAATGAAGAATTTCTGGGAGCTACAATTTTTTTGAAGAGCTGTTGGGTTATGTCAGAAATACTAACAGAATTATGGCAGCTGCTCTTCCAGACAGGGCCAGCAATGATGAAGCATAAAATTATAGGCTTTCTATCCTCTCAGGAGAATATTTCTTCAAGTCATTATCGAGAGCATCAGGTTGAAATAAGTGTTTGCGTTATGGGCTCACCCTCTTGATTTCAAAACCAATGTTGCAGCACCATTTCTGAAAACCAGGAATGGCCAGCTGCCTTGATTGTATCGTAGGATTTAGGGTATTTGACACCTATAGCGACAGGAGACTCTCAGCTTTTTTTACTTTCTATTTTTCAAAATGATTTTAAAAAGGAGCCTTCAGATGTTTGGGGTTTTAATCCTGCCATTGCTATTTACAGGACAGCTGGTTATACCTGAGTTAAGAAGTGCGTGTCCCACCACACAGGTCTCAGGTGGGAGAGTCTCCGGAGAACAAATAAAGTGTGCAATAAACAGTGGTGTGAGCAGACTGCCCTACACCTTCAGTGCAATAATAAGGTATTTCAAAGATTGATCATAGGATACCAGTATGGAAGCTGTGTCTGCCGTACAGGATTTGCTGTACGGAACCAGAGCACTCTCTGAGGCTGGGCTGACGTCTTCACAGCGTTTGCATTATCCTTGTCTCTAAGTAATGAAAAAAGTTCTCTTCTGAGGGAACATGTCTGTGGCTAGAAATGGAGATGTTCTCTCATATAAATTGTGTCCAAATTATTTCAGTTCTGCACAGGTTTCTGGTGCAGGCTGTGACATTGGTGGGGCTGAAGGGTCAAAGGCCTGAATGGGCAAATGAGGTGATGAACTGAGACCACTCACTTAGCACAACTGGGCTTTGCATCCAGGTGTGCAGAGTGAAGCCACGTGTGTGAGGTGGATGGATACTCGTGAAGCTATGAAGCTGCTCTTGGCAGCTTCTCTGGAGTTATTTTTACGTAAGGATGAGTTCTGGAATAGCTTTTCTGGTACATTAGGCACAGCATGCTTTTCTTCATCGCTGACACTGGCTTCCATGTATTTCCACGTTCCAGGAATGCACTGGCAGCACTGTAGCCATTGTGAGGAAAATCTGCATATATATACTCCGCTATGTCCGTTCTACAGTGTTCCAGGATGCCTGGTAAAAGGCTGCCAAAATTTATGTTATTTCATACCAGACAAAATCTTTAAGTATGGTATTTAGCAACATACAGCAAAATTTTCAGTGTTTTGGCACTCGGATTGCTTTCCTAATCTTGGCATGCCGAAAGGTAAAGAACACAACTTGCTACAACAATAACTGCTTTATTTTATAGGCCCTCTAAGCATTTTAACATATCGAATCGTCTCCTGTAAAATATGTGGAGAGCACATAGAAAATAATCAGGCCAGGGCTTTGCGTTGCCGTAAGGAGATCTGCCTTTGTGCTCCCATTGCTCGCTGCCTTTTCTGGGGTAAGAGGAGAGGAAGGCTGCGCAGCGTTACCTACCCCTTGGCCGAACGGGTGGTACGGACACCTGTGGAGGGGATGGCTTTATCGTATGCCTTGGCTGGAAGTACGTTGAGCCTGACCTAACCCTTGTGGGTAGCAGCTAAATTGAGGAACAATTAATGGATACCTAGGGCTTTCAGTGAAAGGGGATGAGGTGTTATAGCTTCAAGACAAAGGAGAAGGAACGCTGGCGTGTTTTATTTGACACAAATAAAGGAAAAGCCAACCTGTGGCTTAATTTCCATTTGTTAGGTAACAGTATAGCTTGAAATGAGCCCATTTCTAGGTTACTGGAAATTAAACTGAGTGCTGTCAGGCAAACAAATGATGTAGCCGCAAGTTAGCATATAAATTCTGGATAATCGCAAGTGCATAAGCCTGTGCTGGAGAGCCAGAGCTAATAAACACTAGTGAGGGAACAGAAATGAACCTCAGCACAATCATTCCAGCGCCCAGTATTCATGGACAGTGTCACACGTCAAGCAGAGGTGGGAAGAATGTGCCTTTATTGAGTAATTTGAAATGTTGATAGGGTTGTGAACTGAAACTTCTCATTAGCAGCACAGAGATGTGCATGCATGGTGTGGTAAGCCTGTATCCAGCCTGAAACACCAACCAAGAAAAGGTGGGCTGAAGGTTTGTCAGTTAGATTTTCTCTAATGCTTCCCCTAAAACACAAGTTGGTGTTTCCAGCAGAAGGATCTAGGCTCTTTCACCCCAATTTGCAGGAGTAATTAACCTCGCTGACTGCTGCCCTACCCTAGGGTGCCTCAACTCCATGGGTATTGCATTTCTGCTTATCCAACGTAGCGTGCTGCTTTTGGGCATGTCCACAGCTGCCTTGGTTCTTGTGAATGATGGACAACTAACTCTTGGCTTATCTTAAGCTGATTCAGACACAAACATGGCTGACAAAGTGATTAGCGCAGTCAAGCGAGAGGAGGTTTCACATACGTATTTCATGGTCTATTTATTTTATCCATCAACTGTTTCCATTGCACCTAGTCTGGGGCAGCCCGTAGCTCAGCAGTCGTGCCCTCTGCCAAGGCAGGGAGGGAGGCGGCAAGTGAAGTGGGAAGCCGAAACACAAAGCTGTTGCATGTGTGTAGCAAATAACCTATGAAGTAAAAGAAGGATTTTTAGGTTTATCGTGTGCCAAATGTAGTAAGAACTACACTCCTCATTACAACCTTCTCTGCACAGCAACGCTTCACTTGTTTTGAGTATCAGGTCTCCTTGATTCAGATACTCTCTGACCTAGAACACATTGATCGTATTACAGAGATGTGCTTGTTCCCTGGGTATGAAACATTTGTTAAAAATACTTCTGCTCCCTGTTATTTAGATTCTGTGAATTTCAGGATTTCCCCTGAAACTGGAGTGTGGCTTCTGAAACTGGTCTCCATTCTGTGCTGTTGGAGACCTTCAGTGGAGCCAAAGATGTCCTTGTGAGTACGTGGTACCCGGCACAGCCGGGCGGCTGGGACATCAGCCTGCGACGGGGACACTCGGACTCTCTGCTTGGCTTCAGGCGAGTCTCTTACCTGTGTTCCTTGCCTGGCACGAGAAGCAGAAGGATAAAACCATAAATAACTGGGATTGCTCAGGTGCTCAGAACAGCGCAGAGTTGTAGGTCATCGTGAAAAGGACGCTTCTGAAATTGTTAGCAACCGTGGTGCATATGACTGGAATAACAACAAACTGGAGTAGAGAGTGAAGCATTGGAAAGGCTGCGCAGAAAGCAGGCTGTAACTGCAGCCAACTGTGCACTGGAAGTGAAGGAAATTGTGTCTATCTGTAGGGCTTAGCACTGTCACATCTAAATGTTTTAATGACTTGGACCCCAGTATAATTTCAGAAGGACCATGGGGATCATTAGCTTCTTTCCTACCCACAGAGTTTCCGTCTCCACAAGGAAGGCTCCTAGTCAGTGGGTAGCAAAGGCGCTGACATCTGAGACAAAAACACAAATTAAATCAGCTCAGAATGTAACTGACTGAATTTTCTGTCCACAATGACTAAACTCTCATGCCCAGTTCTTTAAAGCTTGAAAATTATTTCTGTCTTTTCCCCTTCTGACAAGGATCTTCTGCACTGTCACCAGAGCAGGGACCCATGACCAGTCTTTACATTTAAACAACGTTACTGAAAATACTGTCTGTGGAAAACAGGTTTATGCTTTGGCAGCAGGCTTTCGCACAGGCTGATAATGCTCCACAGCCAGCTCATCTGTCGGAAAGCACGGAGGATGAGAGGTAGAAAATGCTGGGTTTGGACTGAGCTGCAGACGCAGACAGAAAGCAACCTTCTGCTTGGATCTTGGAGACCAAGACTGCACTGTGCAAGGCTGCCACGGGAATGGATTCAATTACGCTGCAAGCTTTATTACTGAAATATTCAGCTGGGAAACCATAAGAAAACATTTTCAAACTTGATTCCCAAAGTTCTGGAAAAGGAGTTTGCAAGTGTTTTATTGCTGCCAGTCTCAGTACGTGATAAGAAAAGCAAACACTGAGTGGGATGGAGGAGCCTGATGCAAAAGCCCCTTCACATCATCAAGCCCTTTTTCCTGTTCGTAGTCCACTCATACCGGCCCCTCCTGCCTAATTTTATATGTAGCAAGTACAGAGCCACTTTTGTTGAGATCTGTCCTCGCTACGTTGGCAGGAGCTGCTCCGTTGTTAAATCTTCTCCTGCTTCTTCTGCTTACTTACCTCCTTTCTTCTTTATTACATTAAATACTGACAGTCTCCCTCGATATTTATTTGGCATCTTGGGCCGTGCACCAGCGGGGCAGGACATCCGAAGCACTGCCGAGTTACACGCCTAAAGCCTCCCTCGCCGTCCAGCACGCACATGCCCTTACTCGTTCCTACTTGCCATTGCCAGCAGCGTGCCCGGCCATCCAGCTGGGTGGATGAAATTTAGCCCCGGATTCATTCCTGATGACATCTGTGTTGTCTGCTCGCATATGTTCAAGATTAACGTTTAGGCTCTGTTTTGTAATGAGTTCTAAATCTCCCTTTTAGCTGTCATGTAGTTTCCTTGTTTGCTAATTACGCTCGCTTTTGGAAGAAGCCTACGTGCTGCGCGCGGTTCGGCTTGGATGGATGGAAAATGGTATTGTTAGGGCAGATTGCTTCTAAGGGCCGTCTCCCAAGCGAAGCCAAGCCGACGTGTCTTTGAATACTGCAGAGGACCCACGGCCACCTTCAGCCTGCCGGTATTTTGCTGAGCTTGTGTTCTGTCAAACGCCTCTTCCCCAAATAAACGCTGGGAAAACAGAGGAAGAGTGGGATTTTTGGCCGAATCCCACCGGCGGGTACAGCGGCGGGTGGTGCACACCTGCGATGCGCTGAAACTTGAGGGCTACTTCTTATGGGGGGGACCCTTCCATGGGGTCTGCTGGAGTCCAGCCCTCCTCCTCCTCCTCCTCCCGTGCCACCAGGAGTCACTCTCGGCCTCCGAACGGGGCCGCGGAGCCCCACGCGAGTCGGCACTAACGCAAGAAGGAGAGCGGTGCCTGCCTACACCGCGCCGGGCGCTGCTCGGACTCGCTTTTTTTTAAATTTTTTTTATTAATTTGGGGTTTGATTGGTTTGGTTCCCCCCCCAGACACCCCCCTACACACACCGGCTCTGAGCGACGTTTAACCCCCAGAACCTCAGCTCCTTTCCTCCCCCCCTTACCTCGCGCCGGCGGGGCCGGGGTTGGGGGGGGGTTGGTTTATTTCCCCGCCGTGCTCCGCAGGTGCGGGGCCGGGCCCTGCCTCCGCCGGCCCCGCTCAGGAAGTGACAAGCGCATTTCCTCCTCCTTTTCCCTTCCCTTCCCTCCCTCCGCCCCGCCCGCAGCACGGCGGCGGCAGAGGGAGCGCGGCTCGGAGCGGTGCCCGCGGCCGGGCCGCCACCCACCCACCATCACCGCGGTAAGCGCCCGGGTCGCGCTGTCACTCGTGGCAGAAGGAGGGAGGGGGGGTCCCACCGTCTACATCCCGGGGAGCGGTGGACAAAGGGCGGTGGGGCGATCTGCCCTCCCCGGGGTCCCCATATACCCCCCCGCCGCTGCGCATCCTCGGCCCCGCCGGGGGTCTCCGCTTCTTCTCTCCGCTTCTCTCCCGTCTCCGCCCCGGAGGAGCGGGCTGGGGGGGTTTGTCCGCCTTTGTGCCGCCGAGCCCTGCGTCCCCCGTGTGCCACCCCCCCCCGGCCCCAAGCCGGCTTTCGGCCCTGGTCCCGCGGAGGAGAAGCCCGGAGGGTCCGGAGGGAACGGGAACGGGGCGGGGGCCGCCGGTGTGTGGCCGGGGGTTGCTTTGCCGGGATGCTCAGCCCTTGCCGCGGGAGAAAACCCTTTTCGGGATGAGGTCCCGGCGTGCCGGGGGTGTCGCGGGTGGGGCTGAGAAGGTCTCCTCTCCAAAGTTTTTTTTGAGCGTGGGGAGCAAGCGTGCCTCCCCTCCTCGGATTCCTCTGCCTTTGCCTCTCTAATTTCTTCCTCCAAACGCATCGACACGTGCTTTCCTTTCTCCCGGCCGAGAGTGATGTTCAGCCGGGCTGAAACTTGGCAGGTCGGGGGGCTCGGTGCAAAATTCCCCAGGCTGGGGGG